>NW_027657891.1:0-17472 GCF_964235325.1 Thermobia domestica
TTCAAGCAAAGAAACTGTAAATTCACTCTCTTCATATTATGTCCTTGTTTTGTCCAATACTATCTATGATTTCGTTCTGAACGTCAGGTAACGTATATTGAGCGTTCAGAGGGATATGTTTAACTATGGATTTCAGTTTCGAATCTTTTTCCATTGTGTACTTGAATAGTGCTGTAGGTCCAGTAGAGCTTAATTCATAAGTATTTAGTTCTTGCAGATCCTTGAGTCCATATTCTCAATCCCTAAGAGAAACTGCACTACTTCAGCTACATACGTATCAAGATATCTGTTTCTTGTTATACGTTCCACATCTAGAATTATATCAACATCTTTCCTCTTGCACAGTCTCTGAAGTTCTATCATCACTATATTCACTTTCTGACTTCTCTGGCTCACTTTCATCATCTGTATTGAAGCAGTCATCCATATCGTCATTTGAACTGCCATCTTCAAGCAGTCTACATCTCTACATCACACATCTCTTGTTTCTTCTTTCTGCTTATGGGTATCATTAATACTTTGTAGAACTGTGAAACAATTATGCATGTTTCACACAAACAATAACACACAACAATAAACAAGATAAAAGTCACAAAGACGTCCTCGCCTCACCAAGACATTTGCCACTGTTTTAAATTCCGTTTCGGTTACTTTTATTATAATAGCAGCAATATTCTTCTTACGAGCAACAATGTGCTATCTATTGTTGCAAACCCCAAGGTCGTTTGCATAGTATGGACATTCAGAGCCATCTATTGATTTGTTTCCGATTTAAATGTAAGAAGGAAAGATTTCAAGAGAGACCTCCGTCATTGCCACTAAACATTAGTGTTTTTTTCAGTCAAGATATAGTACTTCGTCGTAACCCGTTCCACTGCACATATATCATGACGTAGTACTACGTCATAACCAGTCATAGGGTTAAAGCACAACTTAAGAATGATTCGATTACTTCGCATGAATAAATTTAAAAAAATAAAAAGTTATTTAGGGTATACCGACCCAAAATGGCATACATTGACTTTATGTTTGAATATCTCCTCAGAATAGGTTTACAACTTTCTCATTTTTTTATGAATGCTTCTCAGGAATATTGTTTGAATATTGACGTGGAGATCAGTAAGATTATTTATTGTTAAAGTTCTTATTTTTAATTAAAAAGAAAGTTCCGAAAGTTCATTTTGCCTGGGTAGGCAGGTCAAAATGGCACACTACCTTGCTTCTATGAAACATATAAACAGAAGTATTGGAAGGGGAATACTGATTAATAGAAAAACATACAGAATAGCTGAAGGAACATTTTCGAACAAATACATTTACACATTATCAATATAGGCCTAAACTTTATTTACAAAACAACGTAAAAATTACGAACATGTTAAAAGAAATTAAAGAATATTAAAGAAACTAAAAATATTTTTCAGGATTATACCAACACAAGATGAAAAATGAAAATGAAGCACTAACAAGTAAGTATAAGTTAACTTTCACAGACTTCACAAACAAACATCTTGGCCCTTGGAGATAATTCTGCACGTGCAGCTTGACTCCAGACGAAGCAAACCTGACAACGGGGCCAACCTTCTCAGGCACTGAACATGCTGTAAAGTTCGTTACAGTAGATACATGGCGCATCGTTATCATCTTCAGTGGCTTCCAAATCTTTGGCTAACGCACTAGACTCTTGTCTTCATCACTAAGATCAATAAAAATCCTACATTATAGTTCTTTTGATCTTCTTTGGGCCGCAGGTCTAATTTTAGATACGCTCTTTGCCTTCAGTTCAATGAGATATGGACTACATGGGAGGAGTTGACTTTCTTTACGCGTAGACCTCTTTGTTTTCTACGTTGGCGTTTTCTTTGTAGCTCGTGGTACTGGAGAAATGTGCTCAATGAAGGTTTTAGGGGACACTGCCTAGTAGTGAATAATTTACTTGGGTCGAACGTGGGAAAATTTTCAATAATTTTCCCACGGGAACGTAGCGTGGGAGCTGTTGCTAAGCTGGTTTACGTATGCTCATACTCTTGGACGCCTACTGCCTGTAGTATCAAGATGAAACATGCCTTCGTCTTCTCGTCATGTATTGGTTAGTTATTTCAATCCCCCGTCCCCGCTCCTCCTGCGAAGAGCGTAAGCGGAACGTATGTGTTTGTGTAGATCATTCCGTTAGCAGCTGTTGCAAAGGAAGAAACGTCAAATTAAAGATGGCATCGTCAATGAATTTATTAGATAAGCTTAATAAGCCATCAATGGTACCCTTTACAAAAATGCGCGATTTAGAGATTGGCGTACCATTTCGTATTGTAAACTGTAAGATAATTACAACGATATATGGCAGGAAGGCATGTGTAACATTTGAAACAGGCGAGAAAGTGATTTTACCAGGACACTGTACTGAAAAATTTGAAGCAGATAATGGTGCATTATTAACGTATTTACAAAGTGGAAATGTATGTTTAACATATAAAAGAATGAAGATTAATGTATCTGGACGTAACATGCACGATCTTGAATTTACTGAGTTGGTATATTCATCGTAAGTGTATGGTGCCATGTAGAAACAAGATGAAACATGAATTTTCCTCTTCGCCCTCCCCTTCATGCATGCGCAGTCATCTATATGCATAGTGCCGTTATTCCGTGTTGACCAGCTATTGAAGTAACATGTCTTTGAGTGCTTGTGCATCAACTATGGATACCAAGAAAGCAGTAAGTACGCCAGAAATTTTTACTTGGGGGGGTGTTCAAAATAAAAGGGGGGGTGTTCTCAGAATAGTGATATAATTTTTAAACAAACTCAAACAAGGAAACAGTATATTTTGTTACACAACTATTGCAACACTACTACTACTACTTCTTCTACTACTACTACTACTACTACTACTACTACTACTAATAATAATAATAATAATAATAATAATAATAATAATAATAATAATATCAGCTCTTCGCACTGGTAGGTTCAATAAAGTAAGTTCACACATTTCAGCATTTATTATTATTATGAAACTAGGTAATACAGTGAAACCTCTCAAAATGGACATCGGTGGAACACCATTATTTGCCCGTAAATGAGGGGTGTCCCTAAAAGGAAGGGTTCTCTTTTCACCCCAGCAAGTTTTAGTGGGTGATTTTTTCAAAAATATTAATTAGGAAAAATTCCCTCGTCCCATGATGAAATCACAATTGTTTAGTAATTTATACCGTACATAGTTCCAATTTCATTATTTTAATATTCTAACGCTGTTGTTAACGTTAATTGTTGTAATATTATTTGATCTCTTAATGTCCGTTCCTGCCCCTTCCTGGCTGCGTTATTGGCTCTGAATATCTTTCATAGGAAAATTATTCATTGATTTAGTTGTTTTCCAGAAATCCAGTTTTTCAATTTACAAATATTTTGTATCTTTCTGTTTTGTCTTCTTTAATATACCCTAATTTTAAAAATCCCAGGGCTCATAGTGATCTGGTCTCTTGTAAATACTTGAAAAGTGACCAAAAATGGGCAAAGCACACGAAAAAGTGACCAAAATTTCATCATGCCCCTTTTTTGTTTTGTCAATTTCTCCATCACCTCTCTCTCTTTGTTTGTTTTGTTTCTTCTTTCCTTCTTTTTGAGCTTCCTCCTTTCTTAGGTTTTCAGAGTAAGCTTTGTAGTTATGTGGTAAGCAGACTTAGCACATGTAAAAAGCTCCTGAGTAAGTGGAACCAGTTCTGGCCTATTTCCGAATTTCTTCGTCTCAGACATTATCGTTCCTCTCAAAAAAGTATCTTTTAGTGACAAATTTGAAAAAAAGTAACTTTTAGTGACCAACTTCAAAAAAAAAGTAAATTTTATTTAAAAAAGTGACTCGTTATGAGCTCTGTTCTACTCAATCAATTTACGTGAACAAAAATATACTTTACAAAAATTAAGCTAACGCCAAATGCGTTCCTGCATAACACTAGACTCAGTCTAAAATATATATATAATTCTTAATTCGATCGATCTCCTCATTTCTAAAAACGTTTTGGCTACACCCTTCTAACGTCCGTCCGTTGATACACCACTTACAGAGCAGGCTCAAAACCAGCCACAGAGCTTTGGGGAGCCACGAATATGTTAGGAGGGGCCAAGTCATTAAAAATTTTATTTTCAAATATCTAAATTGTGCATGTTGTATTGAGGTCTGGAGGGGACATGAAAAATTAAGGGAGAGCCGTTCTCCATAGCCCCCTCTGGTTGCGAGCCTGTTACAGAGTAGTACTTACCAACTGAATCTGGTATAGGCTTATTACTATATTGTCACATTTTTCCTTGTTGAGGAGGAGGTAGGTGAATGACCTCTCAAGACGTTGCCAATTTCAGTCATCTGCATCTGTACATCAATCTCTTTTCTCGGAAACGACCGCGGAGCCCAGGAGGGTAGGTATAAAGCGGGTGTGTTTTGTCAATTGTTTTGATCAAAACACCGCCCGAAACAATGAGGTCATGTGGTTCTTGAAGCCCGTACATGAGAACGAGTTCGTTTCATATTTTGAAGTGAAATAAATAAATAAGAATATTGCCTTCTTTCATAAACGCTAAACCTTTTTTAACTTGATGTAATAAATAACCTATATGATACTGATTGATACAATTGGATTTGGGGGAGTATTCCTTTTCCATCCAGGGGCGTGTGTAAAGAAATTTGGAGGGGTGTTAGGGGGTGTTGGGGGGTGTAGATTACTCCCTGCAAGAAAGAGTACTTGTTAAATGTGGAATATGTACTTAATTCAATTAAAACCAAATTAATTTGTATTGGACTGGATAGTGATACATTTGAGGAAATGATTCGTGTTGGTAAAGGACTTGTGTTTGGAGTGGAGTTAAATTTGGCAGATTGGGAAAACTTGTACATTTGACCCCATTTGTTACGGACTATTTAAATTCTCAAGTGGAAATTACATTTATAAAATCTCTTGGCTGAAAATCGAACTGGTGCACAGTGGGGCGAAAACGCAAAACGCTGGCCAAAATATAACTATATTCAAACTGAATGAAATTTAGTATTAAGGGGTTATGGAGGTTGCTGATTACGATTCTGCAACTAAAGTTGAAAAAAACAAAATGGCGGATCCAAAATGGCGGAATAAAATTTGCAGAAGTCGAAAAAGTCGTACAAATGTTCTCAAAAGTGGCGATAAAGGGGTTATTTTGGTTGCTGATTATGATTCTGCATCTAAAGTTAAAAGTAAAAAAACAAAATGGCTTATCCAAAATGACGGAATAAAAAGAATGTCAACATCCTTCGTAATTTTCACAATGTATCTTTAACAACATTCACTTTTTTCATATATCTTGATGAACAATTACTTGTTATTTATGTTCTTATTTATTAGAAATGTATTATTACTTAAATGACACAAATTATTCGTATTTGATTCCGTTATGATAACTGGACCGGCTTGTCACTGTAACATTAAATGAACAATAATTAACATCAACACGCTTCGTAATTGGCACGGTTTGGCAGCTACTTTTTTGTCGACAGCATTAATTAATATTCAGACTACCATTCTACGAGATATGAACGTGGTGCACGAGGGTGCACATAGTGTTTTCAACGCTTTAAGTTAATAAAATATATAAACAATGTGAAAAGTTTGCCTGACTTGCGATTCAAATTATAAATTATTACATCATTATTATTAATTTTTCGCTTACCAGTACGATATAGGAAAACTTTTCAGATTTAAAAACTATGAACGCGTTCGAAAGTTAGAACCGTTTCAACGGACGCGTCACAATTCTTCTATAGTTCTCTACGCATTTGACCTGCTGAAGGGTCTACTTAAGAGTGGCTCAGGTAGTCGGAATAAAGTAAAAACCCTATTCTATTTATGGATTTGGGCCTTTTTAACACAAGTCTAACCAACCACATAAAAAATTCCTATATTACTGACTTTCGTTATTTTACTTTTGTCAAGCTTTTTGCGTTTTCGCCCCACTGTGCGGTGGTGCGAAAACTAACAGGTGAAAAATTAGTGATGTTAGAGAAGAAAGGAACACTTCATACTACTCGAAACACTGTATACTTAACTTCAAGTGATTGGCTTTATTTCTTGGAAATATTACTGTGTATTGAACATGTTGTGAAAAACAGTAAAGTTTGCAGTGTTGTGCTACGTGAATATTTTGACTTGTGTACAGATACTATTCGCAATCAAGCAGAATCGCAGTGTCTTACATGCAGAGGACTCGCTGGAATCCACACATGTGTAGATCAACAGAGTATTATTAACGGTATGAACATCAGTTTTCCAAGTGTATATCTTGATAAGAACAGTGATGTGAACATTGATGGTGAAAGATTAAAATTGGAAATAAAAGTATTTTGCAAACAAAAACTCATAGATTCAATTATGGCTGATTTATTTGATAGTGTACAGACACAGCCATGGCGGCGGAAACCGATACTTAACCTTCGGAGGGTACCAACGAAGTGTACGTCTGTTCATAAAGAAAAAAATTGATTTATACTGAACAGTGTAGTTATAAATTCAAAAATAAAAATAAAGTGAAAATGAAATGTTTTATTTGTGTTTTATGTTGGTTTCATACACTTCAATTTATAGGGCTTTGTTATTAGTGTACTAATGTTTTATGATAAGAAAATCTAACATATTTCCCTGTATACTATAAGTGTTATATATAATAATAATAATGAATTCAAATAATTGAAGTGTTTGTTAAATAAAAGTTAGTATTTGAAATCATTATTATTATTATACAACTCTGTCTTAAATATGATAGGCCTTGTTTATTTTGACAAAAAGAAACTTTAAAATAATTAATATTAAATTTTAAAACCAGTCCTATAATAATAATAATAATAATAATGATTTCACATACTTGTTTTAATTTACGAAAGAATAACTGAATAAGTATTTGAATTCATTATTATTATTATTTAGTTACATGATTACATCATTGAATTAAAATTAAAAAATCAGTTCTAGATTATTTTTAAAACAGTATGAAATTCTTTAATTCAATGAGTTTAAAAATACGTTTTATCATATATATTTATTTCATTACATAATTGATCATAAAACATATTTACTTATTAGGAAATGGAAGAAAATAAGAAATAAAACATTCGTTTTCAAAGAGAAAAAAGAATACAAAGTGTTTATTGATGATGATAATATTTAAACAAGAAAAACGAAGGTACGTATAGTACATGTTTTTTGTTAAAAAAGAGATTTCATTAGTTCTTTCTTCTTTTTCATATTCACTGTGCAAATTATTTTAAAAAGTTACTTTTTTACAGAACACACATACAGTGCTTTAATAGTCTTTTTTATATGGCCACTTGACGAGCACTCCACAGATGACATATGACAATGATGCTGCTGCTGATGATGATGGAACGTAGAAGTCATACTGTACAATGACGCTACCCATACACACGTTGACGATCTTTTATTCTCTGAAATGAAAAATTTAAAAACATAACTTAAAATCTATTTTATCTATAATCATGAACAAATGAAAAATTATAATATGTATACAAAAACACGTTATAATAAAGCAGGAGAAATGACCACCTGCAGTAATAGATGGAATTTAAGATTTATTTTATCTATAACAAAAAGTATCCAAAACAAACGAAGAAGAAGAAATAACGGTCATAGTAATAATAACGAAGACATGATAATATGTATACAGGAGAAATGATTAACTGTATTAATAAATACATTAATCGAAGATCATTTTTCTGTAGTTGATGAGAAGGTATAATGAAATTCGTTTAAGAACTTTCGTTTACCTTTAAAACAAAGGAATAGGTATGAATAATGTCCACATAGGTATGATTTCACACTTCGAATTTGTTTATTATTAAATGTATAAGAAAGTGAATTTCTACGTAGAAATTGAATATGTTGCATTACATATGGAGGAACCCTAAATGTATCAAAGTAGTGGGCACGTCCATCAGTATTAATATATGCGGAAATCCAATGGGTATCGATTTTATTAGTGGTATCTGTATTTATGATGATAGCTGCAGGTAGTGGAACATGCATTGGTAACTCATTGGCCCTGCATATACGCCAATGAAATGATTGTGAAATAAAGAATTTGTTTGAAGTGCATGCAATAAATCTAGTGTAGAGAACACCATCTATAAAAATTAGGGATGGCCAGATCCGGATATTTTTGGATCCGGATATCCGGACACTGGATCCGGATCCGAAAATCCGGATACTGGATTCGGATCCGAAATTTTGGATCTTGAATCCGGATCCGAAATTTCGGATCTTGGATCCGAATTCGAAATTTCGGATATTGGATCCGGATCCCAAAATCCGGATCTTGGATCCGGATCCGAAATTTCGGATCATAGATCCGGACCTGAAAATCCGGATCTTGGGTTCGGATTCGAAACTCCGTGTCAGAAAATTCGGGTGTTCCGAATCAGCAAAATTTTCGAAATTATTGACAAAGTGATTTTCATTCCTATGCTTAAAATAAGATTTTAAGACACTTTTGGTAGCTGATCGTGTGACAGCCTTGCGTTCTCTTCATTCTGTTGATATTTGGTTTTCGTGCCTTAATACAATGGCACAATTACTCCAAATTTGATTGAGTAAAACTGTCGACTTAGGTGAGAGCAATCTCATTGTCAGATTCGATTCTAGTGGAAATACTTGACCGAAAAGGTAGTAAATCGTTTTTGAAGCGGTCATCCTGATGTAATTTTGTCCTTTGTTTTCTGTAACACTAGTCAAATGCTGGGATGAAACCTTAGTCTTAAGCCCAAGCTTCTTCATTAGACTCAGGCTGCTTACTTTTCTATTTCTTTCTGAGTTATTGTGGTCACTGAATGATGCCATTTCCTAGTCGTGATGGGCTAGGCCATTGCTAATAGAACAGCCCATAAAATATAGATCAAATGAAATTAAGGAGCAACTTCCGTTTCTTGCTCTTGATGAGCTTTTTTTCTTTCTTTAAAAATACGTTTCTCTGTGACCGTACCACTCCAGTTAGAATTAAGAATTGTAGTAGAGATGAAGTTCTAAATGGCAATTAATGTATCAAAATCAATGTATTAATGTACTGTATGTGTATACAAAATACCATATGGAGCCTTGAGCAGCAACACGTATCTTTGTAATTAGTAATCCACTACTATTAACTCTGCATAGGTTGTATAAGGAGCTATATCATTCATGTCAACACATAGGCGGATGCAAGGGGGAGGGCGAAAAGTCGTTCGCTCCTACCCAGCGCCACCATTAACAGTGTACTTTAGTAGTAATTTGTGGCAATTTCAGATCATCTAAGTAATTTTTCACTGCTAGCATCCCCAACCGCCCCCTAAGAATCCATCCGCCCCCTCCAGGAGTCCGTTCTGGATTCGCCCCTGCGCAAACATAATATACAACTTATTCAAAAGTACATTTTGGTAGCTTTTTAAAATTTTTATCTTAAAGGATTGTCATTTCTCGTGGCTACTTATGCAATTTTGTCCACAGGCATACATGCAATTTCCAGTCATTACGCAAATACATTTATATACTTAATAGACCTCGGCTAGTTAGGGGCTTCGCCACTAGACCCCCGTTACTAGGGCCTCGCACCCCAAAAGCCTCTAATCACAATCAATTTAAAAAGAAATGTCTGGGGGATTTGCCCTTAGACCTTCTGATATCTCATTTGATCGGCCTATGACCTCGTACCTCATAAACCTACAACCATACCGAATCTCAGTTCAAATATCAAATTGTATGTAATAACATTCCGGTATCCCGAGACATACCGAATTTCAGTGCGAGTACATGGGGGCTTTTCCCCCAGCTCACACATTTGCTCGGTCTACGGCCTCGCACATCATACGCCTGCAAACATAACGAATTTTTAAGGGGGCGCGCTGGCCCAGTGGTAGAGCGTTCACCTCCGGTGCTTGGGGTCCCTGGTTCGATCCCAGCTCGCGCCGTGTGGACTTTGTGATGGACAAACACCGTGCTCGTGGGTTTTCTCGGGGTTTTCCTGTTTCCTCCCACTTTCTTCATTTCATTTATTTCTCATAATCACCGTCTCCTTTAGCCTAACCGGCATAATCGTGGGACATAAAACTCAAGGATTTCATTTCATAACGAATTTTTGTTCAAATAACAAGTTTCGTTTCTCTAACATTCCAGGATTGCGAGATATAAAAGTCTTGTCTCCCCGCCCCTTTTCTTCCCCTCTAAGACATACATCAAAAAACGCTTAAGTACATACCTAACTATTTCAAATTTAAAGTCCAAATACCAAATTCTATGCTCCTAACCTTCAGAGGTTCCCAAATATCGACATGTTATTATAATAATTACAATCCCCACTCTCTTTCCTTTCCATCTCTTTTCTTTTCCTTTTTACTAAAACGTCAAAAAACACTGAAACACATGTCAAATTATTTTCAATGAGAAATGCGAATACCAAATTTCAAGTCTCTAACCTTAAAGGATTGAACATATTAATACAATAATTGTAATCCCCACTTAATTTTCTTCTCGCCCTTTTTCTTCCCTTCTGGGCCACATATCAAAGAAACGTTGAAATACGTATCTAATTATTTTAAGTGAGAAGTCCAAATACCAAATTCCATGTTTCTAACCCTTTAAGTTTCCGAGATATAGGCATATTATTATACTAATTGCAATAATTGCAATTACCACCCGTTCTTTTACTTACATCTTCCCTGCCCCTTCTAATTTAAATATCAAAAAGCACTTAAACAAGTATCAAATTATTTTCAATGAGAAACCCAAATACCAAATTTGAAGTATCTAACGTCAAGAATTATCAATATTTTTCACCGCATTTCTCCCCTTCCTCGTCGAATTTCCCAAAGTCCTTCCTTAGTGGTATCCTACGTCACAAAGCCTATAAACTGTCCAAATTTCAAGTTTGTAGCTTAAGCGGTTTGACCTGTACGGTGATCTGTCACTCAGTGGCGGCTAATGTTAGTGTTGCAACGTTGCGCAACGACCAAAGTATTTCTAGAAAAAAATATTATTAGCAATAGTAATAAAGAACAGGAAAAATACTTTTTAATACTCCCATATATACTTTAAATAACATATTTTCTTACTTCTGTAACTGCCCGTTTCGTTAATTCGTTTTAAAAAACGAAGAATAATCCATCACAGAGTCTCTAATTTATATTGTGTTGCAGCGAGTATGCAACGACCAGATTCCTTCAGCGCGGGAATTGGAGCAAATGTTAAGTCTCCTTTCCCCTATCTCAGAAGTTAAAGGGTCTGGTCGTTGCAGTGCTTCTGCAACACAGCACGGTTTCCAGTGAATGAGAAGGTTTTTCGCGCTAAATAAGCTTTCTGAATTTAATTTCACTAACAATTAACAAATGAAATTTGTTTTTTATGCATTCATATTTTTAAATTACGGTACTTATACTGAAGCAAATCAATTTAATGACAATTAAAAAGAAAAAAGTGATAGCAGAATTAGAAAATAAGAAAGAAAATATGTAGTAGAGCAGAAATCAAATGAAAGTAGATCCGCATTTACAAGTTAATTCTTAGCTTATATAGATAATGAAGGTTTCTTCTACGGTAATTTGTGAACCAAATATTAATAAGTCAATACGCAGAATCCCCCCTATATGGATAGTATTTTAGTATATACATATTTCTTTTATAAAATAAGTATATTTTATACTCTTGATAAAACTTTATGGTGGGGAACGCCATATTGAATTTGGGACTAGTTAGCAATGCTCAGAGGCGTAGCCACGGGGGGGGGGTCCACCGGGTCCGGACCTCCCAAAAATTTCGAAACTTGACTAACATTTGTAGACTTTCCTAACGAACTATACTTGTTTAACAGAGAAATGATTGATGTACGCTAAATATTTTATTTTACGCCTCATCATGTACTCTTTCTTTTCTTATAGAAATAATTGTTCTACCATTTTTCCTAAAAATATGGGTGACATTAATTAAGAATTACTTATCTCTTCATTTACAATATAAGACAGGTCCGTTATTACGTAGACGTATTGGACCTTCCTCAAATACTTTGGACCCCTCCCAGCTAACATGTTGTTCCTATATCTGGCGGGTTTCAAGGTTGCTTTCCAGAACGTTGATAAACATTGTTTCGCCTCATGTGGAAGTATATTGTGTTCATCGTGCATTGCGTCACAACCAAGACGGATGATTTGGAATGTAGTTTTTTTTCTTCTACGTACATGTGTGTGTGTGAGTTGATATATGAATAGGGTTGCCAACTCTGTAAAATAAAAAACCGACACTTCCTCAAAATTCTCTATGATATAGGTCTCAGCGTGAAGTATCTCTGTTCGGACCTATCCATGGAAAGGAAATGTACTATCGTGAACAAAAGTGCATTAACACATATATTCTGTATGTCCTTAGAACATTCACTAATAAGCTTAATAGATAAATTGTGCTATAAATGAGAAACTATAATTGATCAATTGGCATTGATCTATTTATTGTATTTACCAGCAACTACCATTTCTTTAAAATTATCGAAACAGATGAACAAAAATATAATAATCTTTACGTGACAATTTTGGATTTGGAAAATGAAATTCACTCTTTAAACATATAGTCTCTACTTCAACTATGGGAAATTGCTTTAAGAAGTCCTTTTCCACTCTTAATAAATGTATAAAATTCCTTGAAAGTAAATTTCAAATTTTCCCTGATACAGTCCCTGTCATCTCTCTAAAATTTTCTAAACAGGTGAACAAAATATATTAATCGTTGATAGATGTTGAAAGGTAACAGTTTTGAGTTTACAGAATGACAGCTACTTTTAATATCTATACTTCGAACTAGATACAAATTTGGAAGAAAGAAAAAACGGTTATAAAAGGGCTGGTGAGAAGTTTGTACCCGTCACCGGCTCTAAGCAAAATAACAGCAATTTTTCCGACCAGGCCAATGAAAAGCCTGCCAGTTGACAGCCCTATGTATGAATATGTAACATTCGCAATTCATATAACAATATCTCCTTTGTGTCAGCTGTTTTGGTTATTAGTTATTAGATTTAATTTTATTGTGTGTGCTTTAATTCTGTACATAACCTACAAATTCTGAATGAATTGCATACCATGACTTCTGTAAATAACTTACAAAAAAAATTCCCAGCTTTCAATCGAGGAAAAACTTACAATTAAGGCTTAGACAAAACAAGCAAAGTGCAATTCAGGAGAACGGTTTAAATTTACAGGACATTTTATGACAGTAATGTTGTATGCAGTAGATACATTTCCACAATTTATTTTAAATTTTCCTAGATAAATTGTGAATAAAGCGTGTTCAATGTACATTTTTTTATAACAATAATCTCTGCTACGAACTCTCTTCAGTCTACACTGAAGAGGAATTCGGATCACTGTCAGGGACTGAGTTTGCTAGAATGAATTGTTCACAATTATCTAGAAAAAATATTTAGTGAATCTACAAAGCTTCTAAAATTAATGTTAACTGTACCTACGGCGTCAGTAAAAGAAGAAAAGTTTGTTTTTTGACATCAAAAAGAATTGACACTATCAAGAAATTGAATGTCCCAAGAAAGGTTATCACCATTGGTTCTGCTTTCCATCGAAGAAGATCTGACAATAAGAATACTAGAGTTCAACCAGCATGTATTAGGCAGATTTGTTCCAATAAAAGAGAGAAGAATGAACTTACTAATTAAATAAGGTGATTAATCGGATTAAATGATCTGCATTTTTTATTTTTTTAAAAACAGGATTTTATTTAATTTAACATGTTACATAGCATTTGCATCTAAAGTTATGCTGATTAGTCAATGAGTCCATTTTATATCTTCTGTCTCCGATCGTTCGTACTGCAACACCCGAAACCACAACCCACCGGCCGCCACTGCTGTCACTCACTCACTCAGTCACTCAGGACCTTGCCCTTTTTATATAAAGAGATTTAAGATTTTATGGGAAAGCCATGGATTTTGTCCTAGGGCCGCCAGTGTATTAGAAATGTAATAGCTTTGCTATAAACTTTAAGCAATCAACTCACTGATCTGCGTCTATATGTATTATGTAAAATACCGCTAATGATATTTATTTTGCTCGTAATAAAAAAAATAGAAATGATGACGAAAATTCAGACATCCATGTTTTAGCGTAATGCTGCAGAAGTTCAGATCATTGAATTAATCATAAGAGCCGACTGTATAAGATAGACTACATTAAATTCCAATGTGGCACAAAGAAAATAAGCAGCATTACTATGCAGTTTTTCAACGTTATAACTCATTCTGAAAATATTATCATAGGTCTCACAATGTTAATCCTAATTCGATTAACATATAACAAAAGGCAGATCTATACAACTACTGACTTGAGATGAAAGTGGCATACTTGTAGTACGTTTAAAGATATACTAAAGACTAAATGATGGGGTGTGCGCAACAGTGGTCTAATACCGAAAAATGTGAAAATGAGCTTTTGATGTAATATTTTGTTATTTAAATTAAATTGTCTTCCTATTGAGTTAGATAAAATTAACCTGTAAATGTTATACATATGGATATTTTAGTTTTGGGTCTCAATCTAAGGCCTAAAATATTCAAAACAGGAATCCGAGTCTGAACTTCGAAATTTCGGGTGTGGATCCAGGAACCGGATCCAATATTCGAAACTTCGGATCTGGATCCAAGATCCAAAATTCCGGATCCGGATCCAACAACAAAAACTTCGGATCCGAATCCAAGATCCGAAATTCCGGATCCGGATCTAAGATCCGAAACTTCGGATCCGGATCCAGGAACCGGATATCCGGATCCGGATCCAAAAAGCGGATATCCGGATCCGGATCCAAAATCCGAAATTTCGGATCCGAGATCAGGATCAGTCTGGCCATCCCTAATAAAAATGCAGACATGTACATATATGTTACGGTATTTAAATAATAATAATAATAATAATAATAATAATAATAATAATAACTTACATTTAGAAATCCATGATGATGTACCTCTGATGATCCACTTCTGAGAGAGATTGGAACTCGCCATATGTGATGCATGAGACAGGTGCTGGTAGAGGATTCTTAAAATGAACTTCCAGACGAACACATCCGTGGCGTATTAGATTCCAATGCTGCACAGCGCTGGCTTCTCCATCTTGCGTAATGTAGAAAACAAAGACAGTATATCCTTGAGGAAAGTCAAGGCGAGGAATATTGTTGCCATGATTGGAAAAGTGAATACATGATCCACAGAATAAAGTATGATATGAAGAAACATAGAGGTTATTTTCCAAATTTAGTTGTAAAGGTTTTGAAAGTACAGGTTTTCCATCAATGTATAATGAGAAGAAATTGATGTCAAAATGTTTGAAATGAAATGGATTTGAAGTTATCGTTCCTGTATAGGCACCATATAGAGTAAACGTCACAATCACTCGAGTTGGTAATACTCCCATAAATAAATTGTCGATTGTTTTTGATTGAAGATCCTTTGGAATGACGAATGACTTCATTTGCACTTTTGTGAGAGGATATTTGGCTGTTGTTGATTGTAGAAGCTTGTTGTGTGCTAGTTTTATTGTAGAACTAAAATCAATCTTTTTAATATGTAAAGCAGCGTCTAAAATATTCACTTTAGCCTCAACAGACAAATTACTAGCGGTGAGACAAAAGTTTGGCTTTGCAGGAATAATCTTGATGCGTAATTCTACTCCTTCGATTAAAAATTTATCCTGATTAAAAATATCACAATGAAGATGTCCAAGCATGTCAAATTTTGCACTGTTTTTTGTTAATTTATAATGTTGTTGAAATCCTGTATTACCACCAGATGTTGCATCCATATGTCAAGCAGTATCTTGAAACCAGAATGCACATTGAAGATGAATAGTTTTAGCAGAATCATCATAATTTAACAGTTCTTCGATCTATGATCGATATAGATGATTATGAGATGGAAATTAAATAAGTTTGTTATTTAAATACACTTACACTTCACTGAACATATAATTTGAAAAGTCATTAATAGGAGCTTTATCACTTTCACCAAATGCTGATCCATCAGATTTAACGATTTGAGCTTCAATGTAAAGAAGAGTATGTGGTAGATCTATATATTCATCGCTTGTTCCTGGGATGATAAATTCTATAGGTGCATTATCAGCTAGTGAACTAATTTGTTTGTATGTAACAACATGATTACCTAATATAGTGGTTTGCGTTGGTTTTGTAGAAAAAATATCTAGTTCACTTTTTACACACTCGTGGTATCGTGATGTAAGAAAGCCATAATGATGATTTAATCAAAGATATCGTGTGATAATTTCTTCTTATAAGAATGATTTTTCTTTGTTTTCTGTGTACGTTTAGGGAAAAATATGTCAGGATTATCTTATCATAAAAACATTAGTACACTAATAACAAAGTCCTATCAAATTGAAGTGTATGAAACGAACATAAAACACAAATAAAACATTTCATTTTCACTATATTTTTATTTTTGAATTTATAACTACACTGTTCAGTTTAAATCAATTTTCTTCTTTATGAACAGACGTGCACTTCGTTGATACCCTCCGAAGGTTAAGTATCGGTTTCCCCCACCATGGCCGTGTCTGTACACTATCAAATAAATCAGCTATAATTGAATCTATGAGTTTTTGTTTGCAAAATACTTTTATTTCCAATTTTAATCTTTCACCATCAATGTTCACATCACTGTTCTTATCAAGATATACACTTGAAAAACTGATGTTCATACCGTTAATAATACTCTGTTGATCTACACATGTATGGATTCCAGCAAGTCCTCTGCATGTAAGACACTGCGATTCTGCTGGATTGCGAATAGTATCTGTACACAAGTCAAAATATTCACGTAGCACAACACTGCAAACTTTACTGTTTTTCACAACATGTTCAATACACGGTAATATTTCCAAGAAATAAAGCTAATCACTTGAAGTTAAGTACACAGTGTTTCGAGGACCATGAAGTGTTCCTTTCTTCTCTAACATCACTAATTTTTCACCCATTAGTTTTCGCACCACTAGTTCGATTTTTCGGCCAAGAGATTTTATAAATGTAATTTCCACTTGAGAATTTAAATAGTCCGTAACAAACGGGGTCAAATGTACAAGTTTCTCCCAATCTGCCAATTTCAACTCCACTCCAAACACAAGTCCTTTACCAACACGAATCATTTCCTCAAATGTTTCACTATCCAGCCCAATACAAATTAATTTGGTTTTAATTGAATTAAGTACATATTCCACATTTAACAAGTACTCTTTCTTGGTATCCATAGTTGATGCACAAGCACTCAAAGACATGTTACTTCAATAGCTGGTCAACACGGAATAACGGCACTATGCATATAGATGACTGCGCATGCATGAAGGGGAGGGCGAAGAGGAAAATTCATGTTTCATCTTGTTTCTATATGGCACCATACACTTACGATGAATATAC
>NW_027657892.1:0-17446 GCF_964235325.1 Thermobia domestica
ATCACGAACCACGTATGAAATTGTATATAAATAAATAAAAATAAATCCTTTATTTAAGTATTGATTACAGGAAAAAAGGCAAACTTACATTCTTTAATGTACACAATGAAATGTATGAAAGATATTTTTAAGATATGTTTCACTTACCCTTTATAACGCAAGGTAGTTTTCAGTGTAGCATCCTCTTCAGCTGCGAGATAACGTAAGGCAGATGATCATTCAGTCGTGAAGCACTAAAATGTAATATACATTTTAACTATTATCGATAAGAATTATTTACTGCAGGGATGCAAATAAAGTGAGGCAAATTAGTAAATAAAACCGATACTGTAACTGATAATGTAATTACGTATCTGTATTAGTTGTATATACAGTAATCGCACGATTATCCGCGGAGTTGGATGTTGGCATAATCGCGCATAATCAGCAGTATGAGCAGAAAAGGGAAATGAAATGAAATCTTTAGATTTACGTCGCATACTTATACCGGTTACGCTAAAGGAGACGGTGATGATGAGTACTGAATGAAGAAAGTGGGAGGAAACGGGAGAAACCCGAGAAAACCCATGAGCACGGTCTTTATGCACGACAAAGTTCACACGGCACGAGCTGGGATTGAACCAGGGACCCCAAGCACCGGAGGCCAAAAAGGGACAAAAAGTCTTTCGTGCAACTTTCGTTTTCGGTAAAAAGTTTACACATAATTTAGAAAGAGTAGTTTTCTGGTCTTTTTATTTCACAAGTTGGTTCATGTCTATATTTTTTACATGCATAAAAAATTTTTCAACTCCCTTGCTTAGTTCCTGTTAAAGACCTCTACCTCTGATTGTATTTTTTGCACATATTCTTATTGTTTTCAGACAACATTTCTAAGAGCGTAATTTATCGTCAGCAAGAAAAGAAAAGGAAAGCCTCGGATAGTGGAATGTGTACTGTATATATATATATATATATATATATATATATATATATATATATATATATATATATAATATATACGTATTAGTATATAGTTTTATTTTATACGTCTCCTATTATTACACAATGTGCAGATATTGTGAAAGCGCAAGTAAATATGTATAACTCCCCGTTCTGCACTTAATAACTTGAAAGAAGTTCGGGGAAGGTAGTGTAACAGAAAGTGCAAACAGAAATGAGGGTTTACAGGCATTTAATATTATTCCGTAGTAGTATGATTTTTTGTAAAATATATATATATATATATATATATATATATATATATATATATATATATATATATATATATATATATATATAAACATACATATTCAATGATATAGTAAGAGGTTAGCAGCACTGATAGAACTGCAGAAAGTACAAAACCGTTAATAAGAAAGAGAGAGAGATGGTGGCCGCTTTTGTGCTTTTCATTGGCTAATTCCGAATTGCGCGCGAATACGTACGAGATTTCTTTCTTTTTCCTCTTCGCAGCCCAGATGTTGCCAATTAGAAGTTTTTAGTACTACATTTGTATGAAAATGTTGCCTTTAAGAAATGTGGTTTGCATACGGAGAAAAGAGCAAAATGAATATTTATCTTAGTGGGCATGAAAAAAGACGAAACATTTTGCAAGATGGACACACGAACTTCCTTAATGCAGGCGTTCAGTACATTATTGTAAAGAAAAAAACACTAAAAAGAATTACTTCAATATCCCTAGCAACATTCAACAATTCATAGAGAAAAATCTTTATTTTGAGAACAATGGAAAACTATGTAATTGTAGATAACTACTAAATTTAATGATTAAGGAAAACGTTTAGGCCCGGCCCTTCAGAAAGAAAGTGCACAGAATTTTCTCTCATGGAAGCAATTGCAAAATCAACATTTTGTTTGCAGTTATAATTAGAGGATCTATATACAGGGTGTTCGAAAAAGAATGTATCCTCTTGAAAGAAAATATTCTCTGGGCCCCTAATCCTTTATATACCGAAAGGAAGTTTGTATAGCATTTTTTCTTACCTTCGTTAGAAGAATTGAAAGTGACTACTATCGTGACACGGGAGATATTTGATCGATAGTCGAATTACTCCCATGCTCGAATGAACACGTCTCTTGTAAGGAGAGGAAAGGCTTCTGTGATCCGCTATCGCAGCTGTGTCATATCTGCAGAGAATGTTAGGACACAAACGTGATCTTTGAGAGCCTCGTGAAAAGAAGTCGCATAGTATCATGTGTGGAGACATCGGGGCCATCTGAAGAACGCTTCATCATTAGGACCAAGGGCGAGTTACGAAACACTCTGGGATATATTTATTAACATAACTTCTCGTCATTCTGCAAGTGTGGTGGAGCTCCATCCTATTGGAAAAGGAAACCTCGGGAGCCCTCTTCATGTGTAGGTATCGTTCACATCTGAAGCATGTGAAGATAGATTACTGTACTATCGTGTACCTAAAATCATTTTCTACGAATACGAACATGTCTACACTGAAGGCAGTGCAGCTCTTTTTCTCTTTTTTTTTGGTCATGTATTGTAACGCGGGGCAATGCACACAATAACATGTAATGTTGTGTATCATCATAAAGGGCCAGGGCGATGATTGGATCTTGATGGACGTGGAGAACTGATAGGTGATGTGAGTGGTATTGTGATCTATGGTTGTATGTTTACTGATGAATGCATAAGGAGAGGTGAAGGGGTTGCCTTTTTTTTTATGTCGATCGGCAGGGAAGCGATTGGGAAACTTTTGACTTTGTTTTTCAACCGAATATATTGATTGAATAGGTCGCCGACAATTTTACGGGGCGTCACGTCGTTGCCTTTTTCATGTCGATCGCGAGCGAAGCGAGCGTTTTTTTTTTTTTTTTTTTTACCGACAATATGTATTGAATCGGTTGCCAACACCTTTAGGGGCGCGTCACGTCCTTCTTTCTGTGCTGATCGCGAGCGAAGCGAGCGCGAAATTTTTGACTTTTTTTTTTTTTTTTTTACCCACAATATTTATTCAATCGGTCGCCAACACTTTTAGGGGTGCGTCACGTCCTCTTTTCTCTGCTGATCGCGAGCGAAGCGAGCGCGAAATTTTGACCTTTTTTTCTCTTTTTAATTCTTTTTTTTTTCTTTAAGAAAAAATATTGATTTCATAGGTCGCCAACATTTTTACGGGATGGAACATCGTTTATTTGTTTTTCCAACCGTCTTTCTGTCTTGAGCCCCCGCCAAGTTAACTTTATGGTGGACAAAAACTATGTGCGGTGGGTTACCGCGGGGTTCTCCCGTTTCCTCCCACTTTCTTCATTCCACCACCATTTCAATCATTTCTCATAATCAGCGCCTCTTTTAGCCTAAGCGGCATAACGTGGGACGTAAAACAAAGATTTCCTTTAGTTGCTTTCTGTCTTGATTACGAGCGCGAAATTTTTTACTTTTTTTTTCTTTCTTTTGATATTATTCATTTAATAGGACGGCAACACCTTTACGGGCCGCCGCGTCGTCGTTTACACTTCTTCAGCCCATATTCTTTCTGCTTGTTCGTTTTCCGGCATCTTGTTATCACCGCCCGCGGGAATGCCTATGTCTTTCATCGCTTTTTGAAGCAAATCTTTAATAAATATGCACTCTCACATTTCTACTAATATGCATACCACAGTGGATAGACTGTAACTAGGAAAGCAGAAGCCTGCATATCATATTATTTAACAGTTGAAAGTGAACTGCCATTTTAAGTTTGATTTTGATCAGATGAGTGCAGTTCAACTCGTCGACAATTGTGAAGATTCTCGAGGTTAGGGACCATCCATTTTGTGCTTTGTAATGAAAATGGCTGCAGCCAAACTTCTCTGATCTGAATGAAACTTGGCATGATGATACATCTTGACCTGCTCTACAAGTTTATTTAGTATTTTCCGTTGCGCAGGCTTTTGCTTCTCCAGGTTCTCCCATGGAACTGAGAAACGTATTCAGTCGAACTTCTGCGGTAAGTCAGTATATCATCCTGAGAAGTTTGATCGAGATAGCAGAGGTTCGACTATTCGTTTTTCAATTCCATGTGATATTACAACACGGTGAACTAAATTTATATAGAAACACTTTGATTTTGTTTTGTTTTTTGCTAGCATTAAACTGAGAAAATGTTATTGAATAGACAGAGAACACCACTCAAAGAAAAGTACATCATAAGAATATATATATGGTTGCTGTGGTTCTCGGTTTAATTTGCTAGTTAAGAAACTTGCTCTAAATAAGTACATCTTACAGGTGAAAAACTAAGCCAGGCGATAGAATTAAATATAAAGTTATACACTTTTATTTTACGTTTACTAGTGTTGGGTTACTACTGTAAAATAAGTCAGTATATATGAAAGATAACTGTATTAGGTACTATTTTCCACCGGCGGTGTATTCTTGCATAGTGTACTTAATGTTTACAAGCGGGGCGCTACTAGTATGGATGCATGACAAGTGCTATTGAAACTCGAAAACTAACTGGTTTCCACTACCCTTGCTTATACGTATACCCGCGTCGCCTTCGCTCCTGTTCACTTTGGACGCACATTCTTGCTATCGCTCAGGCCCCCAGCTTTCTCCTGTTTTGGCTCCCTTAAATAGTATTCGTGCTTTTTATTGGCCACCTGGCAAAGCACTTGTAATGATTTTACACCAGTAACTCTAAAATACATGTGTATTACTTTATTTAATTCTGTCGTCTGCAGAATTTTTTTTTTTTTTCGTACAAATATGCCTTTTCATGCAGAACACTGAATTTTGCCTGTAAATTTTTGAGAATATGCTGTGACGAAACTTGAGCACCGTTCTTCTTTTCTTTCTTATCACGAGTCTTCTTTAGCCTAATGAGCACAATCATCACACGATAACGACTATTCTTTTCATTTAACTTGTAAACAAGTTGAACTAATAATAATAATTGATGTACAAAGGAGAAGTGTCCTACATATTTGAGGTAAAAAATAAAATAAATATACTTCTACTTCATCCGTGTTTACAAAGTTAAATGTTATCGATTTACAAAAAATGGTCACCTATCCACACACTGACCAGGCTCGACACTGCTTGACCATACATATTAAAACATCGGTCCCACTGAATACACAAGTAGTAAGCACATTCACATAAAAATAATTAGGATTACAGTATATAAAATGTGTTAATTAAAATAGCAAATGCCTTACCTTATCACAGGCGATCCAAAGCCACTGCACATCATCTGCTACGCACACTATATTCCTCCAATATTTCACTCACTTCCTATATCACGCAACAGAAAATATTAATAAAATTCACTTAGCAACATTTTCATTTTTAATCAACAATACGTATAACAATTAAGAATAAAATTAATTGTGAGCACATTGTTATAATTAGAATACTGTTTTTATTCGTTTACAAATATGGGATTAATATAGAGCTGGCAGCAACAATATATACAACTCATCCTGTATGTATCGTAAATCCTAACTTGAGAAGACATCTCTGACGCAAACAATGAGACAAGAAATCAAATACTATATCCGACACATTTGGGGTTTATTGAACTTCAATGTTGGAAGATACCACCTTGTCGGTAGTACAAATGTAATATCCTTACAACACGCGGAACTTTTGCCAGGCATATCTAGGAATTTGGGAAGATTAATTGATATCCTTAATGTGCAATGTATGATTATGACGCATTGTTATGTACACGCAGACGGAACCAGGACAATCTATAGATGACATTTGCACTGTGTTTGGACAATTTGTTCGCAGAAAGTAACCGTTTTTGTCTATGAATACTTGAGAACATGGAAGGTATGAGATATACATTTTATGCGCAAATATTATAATACAAATCATTGTTAGTTTGGTGGATGCGTGAAAGAAAGAAAAGGAGTAGATTTTTGCAGACGTCCGGATATAAAGCGAGAACTGAGAATACGCATCTATAACATCTATTTTCTTTGTGTTAATGATATCGATGAACTAAACGGGGAAACTAAAATACAACTGTTTGCAGTATAATTCGAAGTATAGTCAAGTGCAGAGGCGTACTCACGGGGTGTCCACCGGGTGCGGACTCCTCGCAAAAGTTCCTAAGTGAACATACATTTGCAGACTTTCTCATTAAATGTAGTTATTAACAGGGAAAATATTGATGTATCATCAATATAAATCTGATCTTACACTTCATCTGTACTCTGTCTGTATCATGTTTTTGTGAAAAAGTAAGTGGAATATTTATCGTGTTTTCGAATGCAGAATAATAGTATATAGACATAGTGGCTTGTAGTATTGGAACCTTGCCCCCCGAAGCTTGGATCCCTTAGAAGAAAAAAAAAATGCATGCGCGCCTGGTGAAATGGTTAACGAATTCAGTTCACTCGATGAATCGACAGATAGTAATACACATTTCGACAGATCGACAGCATTCGACAGATACAGACATATGAAAGTAGCACAAGAATTAGGCGAAAGTCCGTGCGTTTCCTCAATTCACGTAGGAAACAACAGAAAATATCAACTACCATAAAATAATCCGTATATATATTTAATTTATTTGGAATAAAATAAATATAGAAACAACCTGTTCATACATAACTACGGTAAGTGCGTTAATTGCTAACGTAAGAACAAATATGAAACAAGGCACAAAATAAAAAAGAAAAATAAAGTTAAAGGGAATAAATATTTAGGCTTGATTGTCATTCGTATTAAGAAGCTGGGTAATAAAATGTTAAAATCTACAGAAAATTATGAAATTAAATCAGGATTTGAAATAAAAGTCTATACATTGGAAGTAGGCCAGGGAGTTTGCAAGGCAGATGTGTGCGACACGCGTTACTTTATAGATTCCCTTCATTGAACTATAGTAAGCAGTACGAAGATGGTACTTTGCGTATAATCACAGGAAGGATTGAAGTTAATTACCATGGTAATATAATTATTTATTGATAAGTATTTCCATGTTAAATTATGAAAATTATAAGCACAAGGAGGGTGAAAAAGTAGTGTGACCGACTTAGCAATGACTGAAACATAAAATAGAAAAGCGAATAAAAACAAATGCCTTTTGAGTTATGTGGAATAAAGTTTCTTCTAGCCAGTAAGGAAGAATAGGATCTGGTGCATTCATTGAATACCTGAAAAAAATCGTTTATCAAAATAGAAGGAAACACACTTATCGTTGTGGCAACTACGAACTTCTGTTTACCTCAGCCCGCCTCAGCAAGTGCTTTCTATCCGGTCCGCGCTCCGTAACCAAACTCAACGCTGCCTGCCAGCGAAAATTTCATTCTTCAGTATCGTTGAGTTTATTGCAGAAAGCAATGGCAGATACGGCATCAGCACCTGCAGCCCCGGCACAGGCTTCTCCTAAGAAGTCTGCAAAGCCTAAGAAACCAAAAACAACACCTTCTCATCCAAGAACATCAGAAATGGTGAACAACGCCATCAAGAATTTGAAGGAAAGGGGAGGAAGTTCACTGCAAGCTATTAAGAAATACATCTCTCAGAACTACAAAGTGGATGCCGAGAAGCTTGCTCCATTTATCAAGAAATACTTGAGAAGTGCAGTTGCTTCTGGGTCTTTGGTTCAGACCAAGGGAAAAGGTGCATCTGGATCGTTTAAGCTTAGTGCTTCATCGCTGAAGGAGAAGCCTGAAGGTGGATCTTCAACCAAGGCGAAACGATCAGCATCAAAGGAGAAGAAGCCTGCGAAAAAGCCAGCAGCTAAACGTCCCAAGAAGACTGGTGAAAAGAAAAAGGCTGCTGCTCCCAAACCTAAGAAATCACCATCTAAAGTGAAGAAGGCAAAAACTCCCAAGAAGCCAAAGGCCCCGAAGCCAAAGAAGGCTACAGCAAAACCGAAAAGTGCTAAGAAGGCTGCACCAAAGAAGAAGTAAATGTGTCAGTAAATCATCTGACATTTTAAAACGGCTCTTTTTAGAGCCATCAAATACTTTGAGAAGAGTAAAATTGTGCTTTTCCTATCATTATCACATGTTCATTCATAGCAATGTATAGTATACACGCAAGGGACTTTGAGTTTTCTTTTTAACCGAAGCACTTCTTGATGTAAGTGCTTTATAACAGAGGGGAATTGAGGGTGGGGAAAGAAAGCTTTCACGGGTGTCAAGAATGGTGTACTCGAAAAAAAATGGGGAACACATTACGTAATGTCAATTTGTGATCACTTACTTTTTCCTTGTTCCTATCTTCAAGTAGCGAAACAGTACAGAAAACGCACTTAATGCATTTGTTAGAAAAACTTTTGCAGGCTGACTGGGTTCGATTCTCGGTGGGAGCTCAAATGTTTCGCATTGCACGTTAATAAGTAGGTCCACGTTTGAAACAGCCTTGCTGCTGAAAGGGACACTAAACTAAAATCAACTCTTTTCAAGGCTGGGGTGAAAGAAATGTTCGAACTTATTACAACTCGTGAAAGTGAAGTAGACTGTTTCAATTTAACGTCGTACTATTATGATTTTTATGATAAAGGAGACGGGTGATTACGCCTAATGAATGATGGAAATACTGGTGTAATGAGAAAGTGTTAGGAAAAGGGAACACGCTAATAACCACGGATACCGTCTTATAATTCGTAATATTGCTATAAAGAAAAATAGTAACACCAGCAGAAATGTAGGTGTACAATTGAACTGATGTTAAGTACAAACAGACACTTAAAGAAAGTTTAGTTTAACGTTTGCATTCAACAGCAGCGACCTCTGAGAAAATATTACTTTTGCTACCTTGGAAGAAGTACATATTTCGCCTGCGAGTTCTATGAGATTAATAACGTTGAGAAGGGCAAACAGTGGTTGAATCGAAGTTAACTTATGCAACATATGGCAAAATCGAATCCTTGACCACATAAAACGAAGATAATCAATCGGTAAACATAGGGGAAAACTAAAGAATATACTTGAAAGATAGGATGATATACGAAACGAGAGGAAAACGAAGGTAGATGTATTAACTATGCAACATACGGCGTGAGAATTTAAAAAAAAAAGATAACAAGTATGGACAAGATCCTTGTTAGGATAACAGCATCTCTAAGTAGTGTATTGGTCCTAAAAAGGACCGTTTTTGAACTCAGTGCCAGAACTTCAAACTTAAGCACGTTCCCCACGGATGCGGCGAGCAAGCTGAATGTCCTTAGGCATGATTGTGACTCTCTTTGCGTGAATAGCACACAAGTTGGTGTCTTCGAAAAGCCCTACAAGGTAAGCTTCACTTGCCTCCTGTAAAGCCATGACAGCTGAGCTTTGGAAGCGAAGATCTGTCTTGAAATCTTGTGCAATTTCTCGGACGAGTCGTTGGAAGGGCAGCTTGCGGATGAGCAATTCAGTGCTCTTCTGGTAACGACGAATTTCTCGGAGAGCCACAGTACCAGGCCTGTAACGATGGGGCTTTTTCACTCCACCGGTAGCTGGAGCACTCTTTCTTGCAGCTTTGGTGGCAAGCTGCTTTCGAGGAGCTTTGCCTCCAGTAGATTTCCTAGCTGTCTGCTTGGTACGTGCCATTGCAACTGTCACGACTTGTTTCAAATAATTGCGCGCTGAATGAAGTCAAGTTATATAAAGAGCAAAACCGTTAAATCAAGCTATTTCTCATTGGATAAAGTCAGTCGAAAAGGACAGTTCTCATTGGCTTAGACACGTTTTGTGTTTTTCCTCCGTGCTTTCCCTGCATGATCGAAGGAACAAAACCACGAGTCTTGGGCTGCTTGGGCTTGTATTTCTCGTGTGTGGTGAGCGAAGCAGTAACATATCGAAATGACAGGACGTGGAAAAGGAGGCAAGGGTCTTGGCAAAGGAGGTGCCAAGCGCCACCGTAAAGTTCTTCGTGACAACATCCAGGGTATCACCAAACCCGCTATTAGGCGTCTTGCTCGCCGTGGTGGTGTGAAGCGTATCTCTGGTCTCATTTATGAAGAGACCCGAGGAGTATTGAAAGTATTCCTGGAGAACGTAATCAGAGATGCTGTTACATACACAGAACACGCCAAGAGGAAGACAGTGACAGCTATGGATGTTGTGTATGCCTTGAAGAGGCAAGGAAGAACCCTGTACGGTTTCGGAGGTTAAGTTGGGGTTCCTCCTATTTTGGATATAAAATTGGCATAAACGGCTCTTTTCAGAGCCAACAAATTTATATAAAGGGAAAGATTTACTTTGTGCGATTTTCTGTTAGATTATAAGAATTCGTGTAACTACATTAAAGCCTTTTGATGCACACAAAATTACAGACGTAGAGAGATTAATTTGAGAAAATCATACGTTTTTTTTTACATTATGTACGTTCATGTATACGTATTCATATGTAGCAGTATTAATGCTGGAGAAGGGGTTCTGGTTGGAAATTGGCGATTTGTTGGAAGTAGCGAGCATGAGAGATGCGAAACGCAAGTCGGAATTTCTGTTCTGACAGTAGGATGTACGTATAGAGGCTTATACAACTTCTATACTGTGCTGTGAGGGGCGAATAATGCGTTAGAAACCTGAATCTTGTCCTTTATCTTGTTTACGTGGTCTTGGGTTCGATTTTTTTCTTTTGCGGTAGTGTCTATTGTGATTTACATGTAAATTAATGACACTTCGTAGCGGGTTAGTAAAATAAAGAGTAATACAAATATGAGATGTAGGTTAATGCATTGTATACTTCACATTATTTACTAAAGAAAGGCAGTAGTTACAAGAAACCTAGGCTCGCTCGTTGGGCACAGTAGCAAATGAGTTCTGAGATCAGAGAATAAGAGTAGTTGCGTATTACAAACCATATACATATAACACATATCACACAAATATGAATATCGACCTTGCAAAGAATAAATCGTACTTAAGTGTGCATTTAATGTCATTACTATGTTGCAAAAGAAATTTAGGAAAGTTTTTTGATCCGCTCTGTTCATGATGTCATTGGGGCATAGTAATGAACAATAATAAATGTCGAGAACATATTGAACAGAGTAATTTCAGCCAAGCCAACGCAAGAGAGAAACATGAGTGCTTTAAGAATGTTGGAAATTCCTTTGTCTAGCATGAAGTACATGAGAATATGTGGTATGAGGTTTTCTTCCATTGCTGAGAATCTGGGCTCGACTGTCCTGTCCTCTGGGTAATATGAGCCCGATGTACGCAAATATCAAAAAAATGTAGCTAGCGACAATACAAAAGGTAATGATCTTATAATTAATAATGTAGTGGGAACTAAGCACATCGCTGTTTGGAGTATTCTAAAGATAGTGTGACTTCCTATGGGCTTCAATTACGATCGACGACTACACATACTAATTAATCGAATAGCAGCGAGAATTTCGAATGACACTAAGCAACTATCTCAGACACTTTTGATGAGTCTGTATATCGAAAACAATTCATTTCAATCGTAAATCTCCTCTATAAAGGGGTTTGTGGCCCTCATAAGGGCCGATTTGTATGAGATATAGGTCTTACATTTATGCCTTCTTCTCAGTTTTCTTGGGCAGAAGTACAGCTTGAATGTTGGGCAAAACACCACCCTGAGCGATTGTAACTCCAGACAACAACTTGTTTAATTCCTCGTCGTTACGGATAGCTAACTGCAGATGACGTGGAATAATCCTAGTCTTCTTGTTGTCACGAGCAGCGTTGCCTGCCAACTCAAGAACTTCAGCTGCCAGGTATTCCATGACTGCAGCCAAATACACGGGAGCGCCAGCACCAACTCGTTCGGCATAGTTACCCTTTCGCAAAAGACGATGGATTCTGCCTACTGGGAATTGAAGGCCAGCCCTGCTGGAGCGGGACTTGCTCTTTCCCTTGACTTTTCCACCTTTGCCGCGACCAGACATTGTTCAATATTCTTTCGTAATAAGATGAGAGGAAAAATTGCGGCCTCCCATGAATCAAGTCAGTTTTGTTACTACTTCAAGCGTGCACCCGAGTGCATCAAATGAAAAGCAAGGCAGTTGGCGCGAATTGAAACACGTACTGTAATTTAAATGAAGTCGATAAATCGGCGGACACATCTCAATGATCTGAATTTTTCCTGAACGGTCGCGGAGTGATTAGGCTTGCGGATCCCGACGCTGGGGGCCTAATAAGTAGGGATAGTAGGGAACCGTCCCTAAACTAGTAGCTGTATAACGTTATACGTATAGTCATTGGTGAATAAGTGAAGCAAAGTGTCATAGAGAAATAGTCTAAAACCATGGCTGGCAAAGGCCTTGTGCAGTGATCTTAGTGATTCAAACGGGAGTGCCCTGGGTCACGGATTCAGGTCCTTACCCAATAGGGGGATACTGAACCCGGGGAAATAGGATCTTATAGGGATCGCCCCTAACGAAAGACTAGAGCAGCACTAAAAGTCGACGACCAGCGGACCTTTTCAGGGCCACTTTATAAAAGCCATAGTTTCTGTATAAGTGTGGCTCTTTTCAGGACCACGCTATAGATACCGTATAAGTGAAGTTTTAAAAGTGCTAGTATCGAGTGAGTGTAAAGTGTTTTAAGTGTGTCCTAGTGCTTAGTGCTTCCAAGAATAGGCGACAATATGGAAAAGGAGGAGAATAGCAAGACAGGTGAGTGTACACCCAGAACCAAAACCGCAGCGGAAACACTACTCAAGGTAAGAGAATGCAATTTCCAGAACTCTTCTATTTCAGTAGATATCAACAATGTACAAGATAGATTGTCTTCATCAAGTGATAGCGAATTAGACCTTTCAGACATAAGTAGTTCAGGATCAGATTTAAGCAGATGTAGCTCATATGCGGATGTAGTTAGGAAATCTCCTAGCCAGGATGAGGGTCAGTTTAGGTCAGAGGTCAGTAAAAACACTGAGAAGGATGCCAGGTTCGAGAAGAAGTACCCAGAAATCATTGTTAAACACAGGTCAGACTTTTATGATATTAAGAAAAAGTTCAACGATGTACACGGAAAGGTAGTTGCAGAGGGGTTCAAGATCCAGGCATGGAATGAGCTAACGTACAAAGAGATCTTGCAGTACGTCGAAAAGGAGAAGGTACAGTTTATTCATCTCAACAGAAGTAGGGCTAGGCCGATCAAGCTAGTAATTAGAGGACTTCCTATTGACTTACCAACCGAGGAAATAGAGGGGTATATTAATGGTATACTTGAGACAGATGGTATAACAGTGCATCAAATGAGCAGGAGAGAATACATTGACCCAAATGACAGGACGAAAGGAAAGAAAAAAGTGCCAATGCCACTCTTTCTGGTGAAATTGTCAGATCCGAACCACAAAGATAGACTTTTGGAAACAAAGTATATACTCTCTTTATCAGTTAGGGTAGTAGATTACATTCCCCTCCAACCAGATGTTGTTCAATGCTACAAATGCCAGGGCTTTTTTCACTCGGCTAGTAACTGTCACTACCAGCCCAGATGCGTTAAATGTGCACAGGAGCATCTGAGCAGGGAGTGTCAGAAGCAGCGGGGGGAGCCGCCCACCTGTGCTAATTGCGGGGGGGCCCATCCCAGCAATTATCGCGGGTGCAAGGCTTACAAAAAAGCAATGGCCGCGAAAACTGGCAACACACAGGAGAGAGAGGCAAAGGTACGAAGAGGGACTACCGACAAACCCACAAACAGAACCAAAAGAACGAAACCCATAGAACCCAACCAACCGTCAACCTCAAAAACAAACCAACCTATCAATCCTAGCAAACCACAGGGAACCCAAAAGACCAAATCAGACAAAAGTAAGGGACAGCAAAAGCGTAGGGAACAAATTGACACATCAACAGACTCAGAATCAGATAACGACTTACAACCAACGAATAATCAACGTAAAACAACAGGAAATAGTAACGTAAAAACGACGAAAGAACTATATCAAACGCAGAATAAATTAACACAGCTAGATCTTGATTTAATTAACAGGCAGAGTAGAGAAGAAATACTTTCATATGTACAGGATTATATAAACATAATACTAAACCGCGCTAGACAAATAGCCAGAGCTACAGATAAATATAGTTAATAATGTGAAATATGGGTTTACATCTTAATGGCAGTATTAATAAATTCCAGATACTTGCTTGGAATGCCTCCAGTCTGAACCACAAAGTAGATGAGCTCGCGGATTACCTAATCGAAAACAATATTGCAATCGGATTAATAAGTGAAACAAATCTCAATGCCGAAATACAAATTAAAATTCCAGGATATAAATTATATAGATCTGATAAACAGCCGGACAAAAACAATTTAGGTACACTCATAGCAGTATTAGAATCAGTAAAGCACACAGAAATTCAACTACCGTTACTTGATACAGTAGAAGCAACAGGAATAAAAATATATATCAGAAACAAGCCGGTTAACATAATAGCGGTTTACAACTCACCATCCAAGTCTATCAATACAGATGACATAAGGAAACTAGCTAATTCAGGGAATAGCGTAATACTAGCGGGAGACTTAAATAGCAAGCACCCAATTTTCTGTAGTGTAAACACAAACAACAATGGGAGACGCCTCTATAGGTTCATGCAATCCTCTCCACTACAAATTCTATCACAATATCAACCTACTCACTACCCTCCAAACGGCAACACACCGGACGTACTAGACTACGCATTGTACAAAAATGTAAATGACTTACTAGAAATACACACAATAAATGAACTAGACTCAGACCATCAACCAATTATAATTACTGTAGGCAACAAACCAGATAACGCACCTGATAGAAAAATCCTAAACTATAACAAAGCAAAATGGGATTCATTCAAACAAACCGTAGAGGAAGGCATTCCAGACAGGTTCCTGATAAATAATATACAAGATATCGATAGGGCAGTAACAGTATTAACAACAGCAATTAAAAACGCAATAGGCAAAGCTATACCTAGCACTGTCCCAAATTCCAAAACTAAACTTCCAGATAACATACGTGATATGATAAAAACAAGAAATAACTTAAGAAAACACTACCAAAGATTTCGTGATCCAAGAACTAAATTCCATATTAATAACCTTAGACGCATAATTTATACAGAAATTAAAAACTATAGAAAATACAATTGGGACCGTAAAATTGAAAAAATGAACTTCAAGGACAACAGCATATGGAAGCTCACAAAAAATCTTACCAAGCCGTATACCCCAACACCATCACTGCATGGCGAAAATGGGCTAGTGTACTCCCCACAAGAGAAAGCAAACGTGTTAGCAGATACCTTAGAAAAAACATTTCAACCAAACAACATGGAAGAAGACCGCAATCACGACGCGAGAGTAAGGAATAAAGTAAGAGAGTTCTTAAATGATCAAACCACAACATCCGCGAAAAAGACGTCAAAAAAGGAGATAGATAGACTATTAAAGAAACTAAAGCCATTAAAAGCAGCCGGTCCAGACGAAATACAAAACATTTGCCTAAAGAACCTACCGGAAAAAGGAAAAATTTTCTTAGTTAATATTATAAATGCAATATTAAAACTAGCCTATTTTCCCTCAGAATGGAAATTAGCCAAAATCATAGCTCTACCTAAACCAGGAAAAGATAGCAAATTTCCCCAAAATTACAGACCAATAAGCCTCCTAAACACACTAGCTAAGCTAACCGAATCTGTCATACTGATCAGGCTCAAAAAACACTTAAAAAATCACAGCATCTTAATAAATGAACAGTTCGGATTCAGGAGCAATCACTCAACAACACACCAGCTAGTTAGAGTAGTTGAACTTATTACAGAGAAATACAATAAGAAACAAGGAACAGCAGCCTTATTCTTAGATGTGGAAAAAGCATTTGACAGAGTTTGGATCAAAGGTTTAATCTATAAAATGATAGCAATAGACATACCTGACGTATATATTAAGTTACTATATTCTTACTTAACCAAACGTAAATTCTTTGTCTGTGTTCAAAACACACATTCTACAAACAGGAAGATAGAAGCAGGGGTCCCACAGGGATCCTTACTTGGCCCCATCCTATTTAGTATATACATTAATGACATACCAAAAAACGCGAAAACTAATATAGCACTTTTTGCAGATGACACTTGCATATTCGCTCACAGCTGGATACCAAATCAGGCCATTAAATATATACAAAACCACGTACCGGCGATTGAAGACTGGTTTACAAAATGGAAAATCAAAATAAACACAAATAAAAGTGAAGCAATATACTTCACAAAAAGAAAACGGGAACCAACAGACAACATCCAAATCTTTGATGAACAAATACAATGGAAAAATAAAGTTAAATATCTAGGAGTAGTATTAGATGTACATCTGACATTTAAAGACCACGTTAATAGTCAATTAGGCAAAGCCACAGGGAGACTGACAGAACTAAAATGCTTACTAACCAGTGAGTATTTGAGCACAGCCGCGAAAGCTATCCTCTACAAAATGCTCATCCGCCCAATGCTTACATATGCTGTTCCCGCCTGGGGCCATGCCCTAAAAATAAATATGAAAAATCTGCAAAAATTTCAAAACAAAATAATCAAACTAATAACAAACTGTCCTAGGTACACTAGATTGCTACCCTTGCAAAAAGAACTAAAAATACTGCCATTAATAGAAGAAAGCATCAAAATTACAGAACAATTCTACAAGAACACAAACAAAGCAGAAAATAGGCTAGTAAACAGACTGGGAAATTACGACTTAGGACCATACGACAAACACAAAAGACCAAAGCACTTACTCAAATAAAGCAAGACTAGGAAGAACTGTTAGACCCAATATAACACAAGTGTATATATAAAGGTGCCTGAGTGTAAGTGTAATTGTGTGAATGACTGGGAGTATGAATGTAATAGGTTAGAATGAATGTAGGGTGTACTTGGACGCGGGGCGAGCGACTTTAAGTCGCTCGCCGCAAAAAAAAAAAAAAAAAAAAAAAAAAAAAAAAAAAAAAAAAAAAAAAAATAAAATAAAATAAAATAAAATAAAATAAAATAAAATAAAAATAAAAATAAAAAAATAAATAAAAATAAAAAAAAAAATATATATATATATAAATAAATAAATAAATAAATAGCTAAAAATGAAATAATATATATATAGATACTGATGTAAATATATAAATAAAGATAATAAATAAACGTATGTGTAAATAGCAACAAACCTTATAATAATATATAGATATGTATATAAACGCCCAAACCTAAATGTAAATAGACCAAGGACCAGACGAAAAACTACGATACAAACGACCAATAACCTGGGACGAACCAAATGCATAATTAATAACAGAAATCTCAGTCTCGTTACAGCTTCTCCATTCCAGATCCAGCAGTGGCAAATATGATGGCAAAGCGAGGAAAAGGACAGACGCAGCGGAATGCATGTTCAAAAAAATAACAGATCTCCCACTAACAAAACGCTCCCCACTACAGACAACACAGATTGTGCTGACACTTAGAAGATATTAAGATAGGATTGTAATGTAACAGATAAACTAATAGATTATTACTACAGACATGTTTACATGGATTTTTGCCACCCCTTC
>NW_027657893.1:0-17418 GCF_964235325.1 Thermobia domestica
GTTCATAGGATGTAAAAAAGTTTGCACATGTGATGTGACCTTTTAGACCAACAGAGAGATCTAAAACCACGTGCACGTTCTGATTACATTCAGTGCCACTTCTAAATTTACCTATGTAAGATTGAATGTTATACAAATAACTTGTATTGTTGTCGCACATTATCCAAAACAGTATGCCGTATTTTTCAGACTTACATGGCATATATACCCGAAAGTACAATTTTCTGGAAATCCTACTACTTGTTCAACCACTATTAGAAACGCACCTGCATTGTATATTTTTGGTAGACTTTCAACCCACAGTCCCACAATTCACGGATTGCCGCGAATATATCTTTTTTACGTCTTTGGGGTCATGCCAGGTTCGAAGCATCCTTCATATTTTGAACTTTTTCAGTGAGATAATGCTGCGAAAAATAGGATGAGCTGTTGTATCGTTCCAAATCTTTCTGTTGACTCGTTGTGAGATTTATAAACACCTGATAAAAACAACAAACTTATATATTCTTCTACATCCACGCTATTTGAAACTTTCCACGCATTCACATGTACATGTTTACCTTCTTTGTGTATATTTATAATCAAAATATTACCTACACATGACGGAAAAAGAACAGAAAAGATGAACGTTCATCATAAATAGGTGAAACTGAATATTTTGTGTTACTTGGGATTCGAAGGACAATGTTTTCTGCTGTATTACTTCCTTCGGATGGCAGTGGGGTTGCACACCACCGAATGAATTTGTGTTTGGAAATTTCAATGTTGATTTGTATATCTCATGTAACACTATTTACGGAATCTTCATCAGATAAGGAACACGAAGCTAAAAACGTCCTGCACTGATAATCGATCCTCTGTTTCAGATGTCACTTTTTCATCGCCTGGTAAAGCAAGATTTTTGTGCTTTCTTCTGGTGTTAAAGCACACATTTTGAACACCAATATAAACTGTAACTACTGCACAACGAAGAGACATGCAATGCTACGAATAGAAACTAATCCAAAAAGAAAACAATGTTGCCAGTGTACGAGGTATCTAAAAAAATAACCATTTTGCCAGTACAGTATATTGGAAGAAACTAAATAATAATAATAATAATAATAATAATAATAATAATAACCGAAATTTGTACAAAACACATATTCGGTAAAATAACTAAAAGTGACGAAGTATGATGATCCCAGTTAACGTAGTGTCCAGGATAAGTTGAAAAATCGTTTTGGGTCAAAATGGACTCGATGGACGTAAGAAGGTTAAACAGTGGTGATACAGAATTTTGTTCCATTTTGTCAAAGAGGTATTGGGTTTCTTGGTGACTACATTGAAAAATAGTCCAAACATGTACTTGCATATCAATAATAATAAATGTCTCTTTCTATCATATTGTTCCTTTTATAAAAAAGATATCGGATTTCTTTTTACATGTCTTTGGTAATTGTATAATCATAGTTTGACAAGAAGGAACGTGAACATTCTCATGTTGTGAAACTACGGAAGATTTCAATACTATGGGTATTAAATATTCAAACTAAATGCTTAAGATTTACAATTTTGATTTTTGAGTAGAGAAATTAAATGAATTTTCAATTCTATATGTTGTTAGAGAGAATATATACTAGAAGCAAATTGTCCCTGTATCTTACAACCTTTTACTCTACATATATTTTAAAACTAGAATTTGTAGTAAATTTTCACAACATCTTCTAATGTAAACATGGGGAAGCGGTGGCTCAGTGGTAGAGCGTTCACCTCTGGTGCTAGGGGTCCCAGGTTCCATCCCAACCCCCGCCAAATGAACTTTGTGGTGGACAAACACCGTGTGCATGGGTTTTCTCGGGGCTTTCCCGTTTCCTCCCACTTTCTTCATTCCACCATTTCATTAATTACTCATCATCACCGTCTCCTTTAGTCTAACCGGCATAATCGTTGGACGTAAAACTCAAAGATTTCATTTCATTTTTCTAATGTAAACATCAATTTCGAAGATCTGTTCAACGTTAATCTACATGAAGAAATCTTTTGTCTATATATATCTCACAATCTTTTCTTTAACGCTTAGAGTTGAAACTAAAGTATCAAAATTTTTGGTTAGAACAGAAATATATAAGCAGAGACGAAATAATTTGTAAAACTACTCAATTCATGACAACAATATCATCTTTAGCATATTGTACTATATTTGATCTATGGCGATCAAAAATATGAATCTAATCTTGGTAGTTTTACGTAACATAATTTGTGATTGCTAACCTGAAACATCTAATATTATGCTAAGGTTACTTGCCGTAGGCTTGAAAGAGAGTTGTATATAGACCTAAATCATGAAAAAGCATATGTTGTAGAAATGAAAAGGTAAGTAGGAAACAACAACAACAAGAATCCGACTGACGAAGATCACGGACTTGATCTACATAAAGTCTGACATCCCCTAGAACTTTTTCAAAGTAAGGTTAGCATTCTGCTTTTGACACTTAATATTTCTGAACATTATCTAATAGTTGTATACATGAAAAAAAATGTGAATAGAAAAGTGGGCATGTTCTGTTGTATGTGAGTTTTATATAAATGCTAAGAAAATGGTCAGTTGCACCTTTGTTTTATTTAGATGGGTCTATCAGCTAATATAATACGTCTCTTTTCAGCGAAACAACGTGCACATTTAAGATTTAAACCATACAGTAAGTTAAATATTAGTTAATACACATTTTTCTCACTAATATATGATATCTGTTTTATAAAGTAAAGATAATTTATTTAATAGCAATATTATTCTGTTCTCGATTACTTTTATGCAGCAACCGTTACATGTTAAGGCATGACCATTCGTTGTTTATCTTATAGAAAATTGGAAGATGTAAGTGCAAAGCAAACCGACATGTTTCAATATCGTCATAAAAGCATTCGCTGACATTTTTATAAGAACTTGTATGAAAAAAGGTGAACTTTAATAATTTATGTATTGCAATTACAAATATGAAGAGATATATTATCGAACATGTCAATGTTCGTTTTATTTAACTTACACTATAATAAATCACACTACATTTAGTATGTTAATGTTGGTTAAAAAATTCACAGAAACAACAGGTCTTCACAAATTCAGAAGCAATAGATATATACAAATATCGTTTAATACTCAATTAACAGAAATGATGATAATGCTATTTAATATTATACAATATGGGACATGGAAGGCAGCGACTAACTGATATTTCCTCTTGCCTATGTATGCTCTGGAAATAGACTCTTTTTCCTGATATCATTCCTTTTTTCTAGTTCCCTTCATAACGGAATGATGATAATTTGCAGTTTTGATGACAGCATTCCTCGCTAGTTTCAATTACAAAGTTTGAAAGAAAATCCCATTGATTAGGCAGTAAATGAAATGTGATGCTTCTTCTTCTTCATATTATTATTATTATTATTATTATTATTATTATTATTATTATTATTATATACAGTTTACGGTACAACAACAATTACTCATATAACATGGTTATCTGCTGGTCCACAATAGCATCATCTTACATGTAAGCCTCATACGAATACTTACGTTTGAAAGAAATTTACATAAAGCAACTTTTGTCTTTATTATTGCCCTCTAAAATTTCTTCATAAAGCTAAGCTTAATACTCTGCATGGACTGAAAGAGTACTATGTCATTACTTTCCAAATTTTTCTTATCCAGAATTCAATGAAGCTCGGTTCGGTGATTCATCTTCATTTGTTTCTTTGAAATATACTGGCAGTTTCCACTTCAGTTAATAGATGTATTACTTTACCGATAAGAACGTGACAGGACTGTAATGATAAGATAGTTATAATGAGGATCAGGCTATTGTCGTCTAAAACTTTAGACCTGTGAATGCCAGTGCAGTTATTTACAAAATTTGAAACGAGATTATTAACACTTAAAACTTCAACAGTGAATGATACAACACTTCAATTCAAACATAGTTATCACAAATAATATAGTACTATTTCAACCTTGTAATGATGGTAAACTACTCTAGTGGTGTAGTTTAAAGTATTTATTTGTGTAACTAAAATGTAAAGAACAGATAAGTGGTTTTCTGTACCATAATAATATCATTGAGGGCATTAAGTGCAAACGAGAATTTCAAACATGCATAAGAAAGCGAAAAATGTTATTTTTAGATCCTAGAATTAAAGAATAGACTCACAAACTGCTGCGTAAGAGACGACTTTATGGTTCCGAAATATGGACATTACGTAAAAGGGATGTAGAAAAGAGTTACGACTTTTGAAATATTGATGCGAGCGAGAATGATAAGGGTTACTTTGCTCAAGCGAAAACGAATGAGTTGATGGTAAAAATAGTGTTGGGTAATATATTTTTATTAGGAAGTGAAACTAGTAGGTGAAGAAACTGAAACATGAAGGATGTATTAGAATTTGCGCAGAAGGGAAGGTAGTTGATTATATATGTATGTATGTATGTATGTGTATGTCTGTGTATGTGTTATAAAAGGAAATTATTACTTCTATTGGAAGATGTTAGATGAAGACCAAGGTGTTTGAAAGCTCCTTTGTTTCTTTCTGTGACCTGGCAATAATGACAAAATATTTCTAATGATAATAAATGCGCAAGGAAAGTTAATGTGCATCGAGATAATTAATATACGAGCATCTACATTTGGAATCAAGTAGAGAGAAATCAGTTATAGTTTATTTTTAAGACGTCGTCAATAATCGAACTGGAAGCAATTTGTTTCCTTCTGGATTGCGTAATCAAAATGTGGTAAAAAGAAATATAAGGTAGGGGAGCAACGATAAAATCTTTAATGATTAATGATATAACGATTAAATCTATTTTAAATGGGACTATTGTAAACTGAGAACAAAGAGACTAACAGAGAAGTCAGGAGTATGAAAGCTTATAAATTTTGCAGTAACATAACCGAGATATGTAACTATAAATATAGTACTAGCATTATGTTTTAATATAAAATGCTGAGTCAAGGTTCTTTCAAAAAAAACTATAAAATCTACGTTCAAAACGATGAATACGAAGATTATTAAATTATGCTACTCATTGCAATGGTATTCTTAACGAATGTTGCATTTAATATTAATATGCACGGCTGTATCAGCAATGGAGTCTATAATCACTCGATTAATGTGGGTAATGTTTTATACCAAATTTCTATTTACAATAAATTATTAATTTAACACAATCGTAGATTGAAGAAAGAATAGCATGTTAGATGAAAGTTAAAACAACGATCTCTTTACACTTATTTAAGATGAACATTACTGATTATGGTCCTGAAAACTAATTCCATCAGCTTAATTCTTGACGTTGTTGGCCAGACTGTTTTCCGTCTTGCGTTTTGTTATTGGTCGCTTTCAAAAAAACTGAACTCGTTAGAGTTAATTATCAAGAGATAACTAGGCTAGGTAGTAGAAATTGGTTAAAAGTTGGCGTTAATCAAACCTAAATTTGAAGTCAACTTTAGATGTTTCTAACTCCTGATAATTGTAGCGGTATGCAATTTTCAAGATCACATTTATCTTTGATTGCTGACTCTAAGGCCTAATATACTCATATGAAACAAAAAATAATAATTTTTACAAGTTTTGAGAAAACTGTAAAGTTTTTAGACTATAATGATAATAATAATTTCATGAATTTAATAAAATGTGAGAATTATGTGTGATATGTTGCTTTTATTCTTAATAGTTTCCAAAATGGTTTTCGTTCGAAGAAAAATGTTAGACAACGCCAAGAGAACAAGAGATAAAATGATAAACAAGAAAAGAGGTGGGTATGCTCTATGAATGTTGGAAATATTATTCAGTATCTTTCCATTATCGTTTTTGTTTTCTTACTTAGAGACAAATCACATAACACTAAATAGTAAATCATATCTACAGCGCTATAAGTAACTTAAATGTCAGGAAATTAATGTGCATGCTCTAGTAACTGATTCTTTGCCTCATCCAGATACCTGCTTAATGAAGTCAGGGTTTCGTATTTTTATATTAATTTCTCTTTCATCACATTTTGTTATTTTGTCATCTTTGTACTAATTTGTCTTCTGAATTTCAAATATATGAGCTAGTTATTTAAGCATATACATTGTGTAATCTGTCTAAACCATAGTTGGAAATTTATAAATTTTCACGTTTTAGTCAATGGTTCTAATTGGTAGTTGGGGGATGAAAAGGATCAAAACTAAGTCTCAAATGGTCACCATATTCTTATTTACTCACCTACCTTATTACCAAGATCATTACTTCTCAATCACTACCCTAGATGAAACTATAGCTAACATGGTAATCTGCTACTCTCTATGTTTATCATTCTTATTCACAAACTGATTCCTCAAGTTTGTTTAACAACTATATCTTTCAAGTTCATCCACAAATAAATTGTAACTAAATCTTCGTTTGCAAGAAACTGACATATACATGAACCAGACATACTCAAAGATATTATTATTTAATGTTTTAAATGATCGTACTAAGAAGATGAAAAAGGTAGTTTTTTTTCGCAGTCTACAACCTGCCAACAACTATTAGTTTTTCCTTTAATTCTTACAGGGGTCTAACCATTATTGCGTATCATAAATTTGTAAAAAAAAAAAATCAGTCGCAAGACTTTTGCGAAATTATTGATGAGAAATATTTTGGTAATGGTTGCTTTTATCTGAAAAGTTCGGATTGTTGTCCATTTTGCAATTAGATGATTTATTCTTAACGCCTTTTCGATATATGAGCCAAACCTAATGTGTATGCATGCATTATTGAATAGTACTGCTAATTACAATGCTAGAGGTTGCGTTTGTAGTGTATTTTAAATTAACATATCTGTATTCATATATGTTAAAAGTACTACAATAATCAATTGAAGGAAGATAAATAATGGAAAAAGTACATTATGTCTGCTCACGTTGACTTCTGGCCCGTACTCAAATCATGTTGGACCAATTTACCCAACTTCTAGTGCTTCTCAAGTTGATGAAGGTGCTGCCAAATGGTTTCTCCACTCACTCTGAGTAGTAGTACCAGTTCCTCACATGCCTCTCCAGTGTTCACGTCAATTTCTGTCTGAAGGTCTTCTTTTTGTACATGTGTTGAGGTGCTTCTTTGAGAGCTTTGTTATCGTACTTAACTTGTTAAACTACAGCTGCACTGTCTGCGTAGTCACAATATCCTTACGTCATCCACACTTCTTCCTCACGGCATATCTTTCACCCTACTGCTTCGACGTTTGACCCCAGTTTGAACTGGTACAGCACACACACTCTTATGATGCTCTGTGGAGGTCCCAATTTCACTCTGTCCCTTGGTAGTTTGGTAAGTTCACGGTGTAACTGAACTGCCACAAGCAGTTACTATGTTGGATATTCCCCAGTGTAACAACTGACCGCCTTATCTACATTGAACTCTCGGTGTTCAGACAATTGAACAACAACCTCCACAAAGAGCAGGAGAACTTTCTTGGTTGGCTTTATAGCTAATATTTATTTTTTGTTATTTCATGGATGAAAGTTGCGGCATGCTCTAATTACAAAATTACTTTTAATTTGCAGATTTGCTCGCAAAGAGGTATAAGATGAGACACTATCCAAGATTCCGTCGACCCAAATTGTACAAATCCCAACGTGTATTTCCCGAAGAAGGTAAAACAAGTTGAATGTTAAGTACTCGAAAACTTTTAAGTCAATGATTAATAAGTCCTAATATTAAGTCAGCTAAAAAGTACTAAATTCATGGTGGTGAAAATTGAGAATTTTTTTTATTTGAAAATAACATTATAAAACTAAGCATAAACCACTTTCTTCGATTACCTTCTGTAAATTTAGAAACAATGACATAAACCTGTCGATATTAAACTTTTGTGGTTTACGGCCAAAATATGTGATATATAGCTTACATATTTTTTTAAAAGTTTCTCTTATAGGCTTATCTTTGTAAAAATATAACCTTCCATCATTCATGAAAAGACTGAAACAATAGATGGCCTAACGGTATCAGGTTTGGAATGTGTGATGGATACATCAAATATTCCAGCCAAGGATACATCAAATATTCCAGCCAAGGATACATCAAATATTCAACCTCTTACGCTCTTTTAAAATGTACGTGGCGGAGTGTTGCCAGAAAGGGTGTGGTATACAACACCCTTTCGATGCTAATTGTCAACAGTACATACAGAGTCTATATATCTATCCGGTGGCAGCACTTTGTGATAGAAGGTGCTCTCCGATTCCCACTAAACTCATAGCAAAGGAGTTCTGGGTAGTAACGCGGGATTGGAAACTAACTTTGGAGCTTCTCCACGTACGCCGTTTTTGTAAGTTATCTACTTTTATCGCTCTAGGAATGACTCGAGTTTCATAGTTTTCAGTAAAGATTCGCAGATAGAAATTCTGTCCAGTTAGTTGTTTGTATTATATTCTGAAGTATTGAAATCAGCAGCTTCTACTGCTAGCCTGTTTTCTTGGAGAATTTAATATCGTTTTGTTTCGGACATGGAAGATGCCATGACTTCTTGCATGCAGATCTTGCTATACTATAGCCTGAATGTCATCCGTTCGTTTCTGATTGCTGTCCTGTTGCGAGTAACGTTTTAAGGATCGAAATTTCCTGAACGAATTTGACTGAACCACGTTTTTAATGCAATTTTATAAATATTTTATCCATACGCAACACCAAGTTTTCAGTGTCTTGCGCAGCATGAAATCATTCATCGAAATAAAATTGTATAATGTAGTGTACCTTTCGGATATTTCACTCATTTTTACGGCGCAATACCTTATGTCCGCGAACAATCTAATTACTTCCTAATTACAGTCATACTAAGCAATAACCAGAAGTTTTGTAGGTTTACCGACCATTCTAACGAAGATTAAATATTTAATCCAGTTCTCTCCATCTTATTTCCCGTTGTACGTGAATCGGAAGGCAATTCAACATAACAGTGATTAGTGACGAGAGTTATGTGATGTATATGAACTCTGAGACAATACTTAGTAAAATGGGCTATGTCTTTTCTTCAAAGAAGCAGAGCAAACACCGCCAAATTTATTCAGAAAAGACAATTACGGCCACCTTGTTATGAGATGTTATGGTAATTGTGCAAAAATCAATCGTGAAGTCCGCTGCAATTTTTTCAAGAAATTAGGAAGGACCATCCAAAGCAGTCGTCGTGGCCTCATGATATAGATTTTTATGTTCTTCTATACCAACGTCAAATCTCGCCATGTTCGGTGAACGGATGTTTAGCTCTAATTGTAATGGACAGATCATCCACCATGCAGCGTGGAACTGACTCATTCTGATCTTAATATTTTCACTTACATAAACGTATTGTATGAGACATTGTACTTTGATCAGAAGAGATTCTTCTAACCAGGAGCGACTGGTTGTTTTTATTCCCAAGGCGGCCGACTTTATGTAAACGTCTATTTCAGTTGGCGAAGCATAATTCTAGGTGTTTTAATTCACATGGCCACTTTGTTGGAAAATCCAAAACTATATGCATGCGATAGTATATATATATATATATATATATATATATATATATATATATATATATATGTATATATATATATATATATATATATATATATATATATATATATATATATATATATATATATATATAGCATTAAACATTGCTTTCTTTCCGAATTACTCTCGTATTTCTAGTTGTTCTTTATTAGAATGTTATTAATACCTACGTAATTGTTTTAGGTATTCTATACTTAAGACAAACTCCAAATGATTACACGTCACTGCGTGAAGATAAGTTAATAAATACGCCTCCTCAGGAAATAAAAAAAGGTGAGTGTCTAAAATTACTTTCTTTCATTTACTTATTAACTGGAATTCCCGTTTCTCACACACTGAGAAAACATTTATTGAAAATACGTATTTGGAAAGTATTTTTAAAGTGATACCCACTTGAAATATAGATTATTATGCGACATTATAGAACCCCGAGTTGAGGACTTGCGATACCTATAAAGGTAACCAAGAAACTTCTGTCGTTTTTATTTTAACGCTTCTGTTCAATTGACCATCAGTTGAGTGCGAATGGAGATAAGGCGAAGGTCAGTAGTTGGTGTGGGTATATACAACATACTTCCTGGCGGTGGCTGTTCAGTTACACCGTGAACCTGTGAAATTACAAAGTGAACATGGGACCTCCACATATCGTCATAAGAGCATGTATGCTGTACCAGTTTAAACTGTCAGGCCTTTGGTTGGGTGTGATGACTACGCGGACAATGCAGCGTTGATATATAGAGAAATTTAATTCAAAATGTTCAGCCGTTGTCTTTACAATGTGGTAGTCATTATCGATTTCTTGATTATGTAATTTGGTTCTTATCAATTTAATGAAGAAAATAAAGTTGGAAATAATCCTGATTTCTAAATTGCTAATGGTCGACTGGGAACTGTTTGTGATAGTGTACTAAACACCTATTATACGGATTCAAATAGCAGGATGCCTAAAGCGCAGCGTTATAACCAACCAATTTCCACGAGCACCATATCATTGGATGAACTATACAAAGACTTTCAACATGGACAAAATACTGTCTGGCTGACAAGCGAGCGTTGTGATTACACTAGCCTGCGAATTTTAACTTTTGGATCATTGCATGAGGTATAGTATGCTACGTTTCATATTTCGGGTGTACCGAATTCAGAACAAAATTCGGTTTAGTCATTGCACATCAGGTTTACTTGCAAATTGCGTATTAATATTGCCAATATCAATGTATCTAATGGCTTATTGCTATGTATAACACTGCTACGAATACTGGCACACTTACTAATATAAACAATATTAATATCTTATATTTGTATTTCTAGTGCTGTATGCGACAGTAAGTTAACTCGTAACCACGATATTAGAAACAAACAAGGCAAGAAAATGGGGAGAAAATAAGCGATGTTTACGGATAAGCATTCACTATAAAAGAGTAAGACTCTTAAAACAAGCAAACGTAAACTCCATAATGTTTTTGAATTTGTGCTCTCATCTGCGCCATTTTAAAGGAGGAAATAACGCACTCATAGGTCATGCATGATATGCCGCACAAAAAGTCCACACTAGTGGGTTTTACGCCTCTTTCCTGAGAAACTGCACCTTGTCGCGGCACGCTTGTGACTATGGCAGAATCGTCTCTCTGCAACAACCAGCAGTGGTCTGCAAATATGTTTCAATTTCACTTTCCTTGTTAACGACGTTCGAGTTCCTTGAGGTTCTGATGAAATTTCTCTCCTTGTTCTCACGACTTCACGACTTCAAGATTGTCTGGAAAACAGTCCAAATGGGAAACAGCATATGCACTTTCAAACTCATGTTACAACCCAGTTCTTTAAAAAACAGTAGCATTCTTTCCACCATGTTTTTATAGTTTGGATCCTTTCTGTTGCAAGAAAATTTTTCGCTATATCTCGGATAGCTTGCAATGCTGAACGCTCGTTCGGGTTCATGACATTTTCAAAATTTGTGTCACCAAAAAGTTTCCTAATATCTGCACCTTCGAAGATGCCCTCTTTAATTTTTGCATACTGATGCCATGGAATTCTTGACACAGATATTTGAAGTACTCACCTTCAGTATCTAGAGCCTTTACAAATTGTTTCATCAAGTCAAGCTTAATATGAAGGAGAGGTAACAGTACAATCATGTGTATTAACAAGACTTGCGCGTTGTAAGTTTTTCGAACCAACATTCCACTACCTATCTGGCCATTCCTTTTGAGTCCAGTGGACTGCCCTTGCCCGACTGTCCCACTCACACAGAAAACATCAAAATTTGGTATAGCCTGACTGTTGACCCAACAGAAGACCGATGACTTTAAAATCCCCACATATTTGCCATTGATGTTCGTGGTACTTTATCTTGTTCAACATCAAATCAAGATTTTCGCAGCTTTTCCTCATGACAACAGAATAAGCAACTGGAACGTATGCTAGCTTCTTTCCGTTGTGTAGGATTACACTCTTTAAACTCCGCTTGGAAGAATCGATGAAAAGTCTCCATTGGGATCGATCATACTCAGACGATCCTAATTCTAGTATTAACTCCGGAATTTTGTTGGAAAATACTGTATTATCTTCTGCACAAAAGAAAGCAGCAAATTCTTGTTCACGATACCTGTGCCAACAGTACGTTGTCTTAGACATCAAGGCCTTTAGTCGTGATCCTAGTAGTTCGGTAGATTCCTTTGTGAGACCAAGGTCAAAAACTAAATCATTTAAACCACTCTGTTCGAAAAGTATAGGCTTTGTTGATTCTTGTGGGTCAAAGTCCGAACCGACATTGTTGCCACGAGGAGTTTCGGAAGAGGCTTCATTTAATTAGTCTGACGGCTGTGGGACAGGTATATCAGGACCATGGGATACTGGTAAACTGACGGATGGAATTGTAGTTGGGTAAGCAATTTTAGCCCTGTTCCTACCGTTGAAACCTTTCACATTCACAGAACAAAAGTAACAATTGGTGCTGTAGTCAGTAGACTCACGCCACACAGTGGGAATTCCAAACGACAATGCTCGTCTTTCACCTTTCATCCATAGCCGCAGTTGTTCGATGCATGTTCGACCAAAATTATATGGTGCCCACGACTTATCCTGATTTCCCAATGCTGTACCAAAATACGCAAGATAAGCCTTTCGCACCAAGGAAGTTATATTTCGCCGTTGTTTCATTGGCACGAATGTCCATCATATGAAACAGAATATATCTGGATTATTCTTACAACCTCGCCGCTGCATTCCGAAAAGTCTGCGAACAAGCACTTCACTTTCGTCACTAAATACTAAGCACAAACAACGATATTAGGGACTTCAAAGCACTGAGCACAACTAGGTAGTTTACAACGAAACTGCATAAATCATTCGCAGGAAAAGCAATATACTAAACAAAACAATGCCGCTAGACGTTACTACCGTACCGTACCGCTAGTAGGCGGACACGATAAGCTGTTGTTTAGCTACTGCTACAACAGTGCACGCCATGAGAGTATTAGCATTTCAGCCAAATGAAATGAAATCTTTGAGTTTTACGTCCCACGTTTATGCCGGTTAGGTTAAAGGAGACGGTGATTATGAGAAATGAATGAAATGGTGGAATGAAGAAAGTGGGAGGAAACGGGAGAACCCCGAGAAAACCCACACACACGAGCATTTCAGCCAGTCACAATGTTTAGTCCTGGCTTGAAACGCATATGAATGAATAGGTAAAATGATTATCTCGATTTTGTCACAAAATGTGATGTGATGAGACAAAACTAACCTCACTTTTAGGCTTAGATGACAGTCACCACATCACAGAAATATATTGCACTTATGCAATAAAATCATCGCAGGCTAGTGTTATTCAAAGGCGTCTATATTTGTGAGCAACACGTTGCTGGTAATGTGTATGTATACAAAATAAAGAAAAGTTGTGATTTTTAGTGACGTAGCCAAAAGTAAGACTCATAAATAGCCCTACCACTTAGCACAAGAGAGATAAATGTAATATCGTGAAAAATGCATGAAAAACAAAACGTACTCAATTAACACCGCTATCGTTAAGTGCTATTTTTCAAAAATAGAAAGTAATAAGAAACCTCTTTCAAAAGTTTAATATAGTACTTCACATGTTATTGCTATAAATTAGAATCTGTGAAAAGGAGATTTTTTTACGATATTGAAAATTTATTTTAACGTAATATGGACATGCAGCATATTTAGCGTTTGCACTAACTAACTAACTAACTAACTCTATGGCCTATGGAACCCGGAGGTTCAGTGCCGCGTTCACAAAAGCTCTCCACTGACTTCTATCCTTAGCTAATTGCATCCAGTTTCTACTTTGTATTCCTATCTCTGCGAGATCCATCTTAATATTATCCTCCCATCTGCGCCTAGGTCTTCCTAATGGTCGTTTTTCTATGGGTCTACCAGTCAAGACGTTGAAAGCGTTTCTACTTTCTTCCATTCTAGCTACATGACCTGCCCACCTAAGCCTCCTAGACTTGACGACCCTAACAATGTTGACTAAACCGTATAAACTATGTAGTTCCTCGTTATGAAGCTTCCGCCATTCCCCATTCTCGTTCCTCTTGGGTCCGAATATTCTTCTCAGGATCCTGTTCTTAAATACTTTCAGTCTATGTTCTTCCCTCAGAGTAAGCTACCATGTTCCGCAACCATACAGAACAACAGGCATGATTATCGTTTTATATATTTTAAGCTTCAAATTCCTCGACAGAATTCGTGACGACAAGAGATTTTGAACCGAGTAGTAACATGAATTCCCTGCTTTTAGTCGACATTTAATTTCTTCGTGAATATGATTTTCGTCTGTTAATATTATTTAGCGTTTGTACAGCTATAGAAAATAACGTCTACACTTTTAAAAAGCTAACGCTGCGTTAAAAGTGTTCGTGTAATCCAGACTTAGAGCAAATTCTATATTAAGTGAATATCAGCAAATCGGCAGTATAAAAAGAACTGAATAACGACCATTGCATTAACTGAGGATCTTATTGACTTACTAAAGAACTAATTGTTTGCTCTCGGTTATGTGGCGCAAATGAAAGGAAGTAACAAGTATTTTCGGTATGTCGTGAAGTGCGATGTCCAAAGTGACAAGGATTCCCACATCGGGAAAGAACAGCTTTCAGAACGAAAATGGTAATCATAACTTCTTCCTAGCAATAAAGCGAATTGTAGCTTATAACCTTCGTGCGACGGTACTGCAAATGGCAAAGAATTATAGCACCATCTCTCATACTGTATGTCGACAATTGTGGTCGGAGCTGAGTGACATCATATGCACATACGTAACTGGATTGGACATGTTGAACCGCTAATATGAAACCATAATTATTTAGCACTGGACCAAATACAACATTAATCCCTAATGCCCGGAAAAGTGTGGCATGAACGGGTGTTTCACATTTCACATATTTCAAAGCATGAGCCACATTTATGTGTAGCGGAAGAGAAAATAAGATTATCAAATTCAGTGTATTCGCTCAACCGTGGAACATGATACGGTTTCGGTGATACTGTGGGAAGTAATTCGTAAATTGTTAGCGTGTCCGGTGTTGACATTTGCAGGTCGCGTCACTACCTCTGATCATGTGCCCATATCAGTGGACAATGTGCACAGTATAGTACAAATTTTTCCAGCCTGTTACGACATATTGCAGGATGATCATATGAATATTAACAAGGATAGAGCGTTGGGGGTTTGTATCTGGGGTTATTGGTATAAAGTTCAATAAACCTAATTGTTACTTAACAGCTATGATGAGTTTATGAGACACAAATCTGGTGGAGATTTGTCCTTCCGTGAAGCATTGCAACACGGAATAGTATACTATTTGACTTGATAACATTCATAATGTTTATATCACAATTCAGTATCATATCAGAGCTGTTCTGAGAGCAAACCATCGTGCAAGACTGTATGTATCGTTTAAGTTGAACCTTTCTTGCGTTTCTATAAAACTTATTGAATGTTTAAATACCCTTTATTATACAGTTTACGGGTATGACCTAGGATCATCCACAGATGTGGAAACGATAATAAATCCGGAAATGGCTAATATACCTCACATTACTTAAATGAAGAAGAAGGAGGATGGTACCTTGCATCTTTGAGACATTGAATCCCTATCAACAAAATATTTCTCTCTCTTGTACTTTCCATTTGTGAAATTATCATATTGCAAATCAAAGCAGGATATCAACATCTTCCAATTTCAAGGCAAACTATGGGCGGAAGAATACCCTTACGGACTGCTATCCCTCCCTTTCTTCCGGATACAACTCACCTAACACATACGTACATCCATTCACATACACACACACACACACACACACACATATATATATATATATATATATATATATATATATATATATATATATATATATATATATATATATATATATATATAGATATAGATAGATAGATAGATAGATAGATATAGATATATATATATAGATAGATAATAGAGTCTCATCGGAACAGTGGTATTTCCTGTCTATCGGGTAAAATGGGAAAGAAGATTCAACATTCTTATTCACGCATTTCATTGCAAAGATTCATACCAAGTAATCTTCCTATGTTATACGTAGTTAACTCTCCGAAATTAACATGAAGCATACTGTTCTATGATTTACTTCCAAATCATTCTCCTAATTACTCAATTTCACCAAAGTGGTGCTAATTCTTTGTAGGCGCTCACATATTCCAACAGTAAACAGTAGGAGTAGTTCTTCGAGTTTAAACAAGGAACACACTTACAATTATTATACGGCATTATTACAGGTTGTTATTTGTACTTACAAGAAACACTTTCCAAGCGTAATACTCTGACTTTGATTAATTTTTTAGGTAGATACTACAAAGGTAATAAACGAATATGTGTTTTTCTTACTTTCTGTGGGGAAACTTTAGACGGCAAACTCTCCCACCAAATATTTTAAAACCTGACAGCCGTAAGTTTAAAAAGAAGTGAGCCTAGGTGAATGTAATTGTGCACAGACATTGTAGACGTAAAATGAGGGAATACGTTTTTCGTATTTTATTTAAAAAAAGCTGTTCAGTGGGGCACCGACTGCTTCAAACCTTTGGTCATGAAATATCAAAAGTGCTAATAACAGTAAATCAGAAATACCTTAAAGACATGAAGAATTGTAAAAGGAACTTTGTGTAGGGACAATACGCAAAAAAGCGATCAAGTGCTTTTTAGTTTGTGCTATAAATCTGGGTGGAGGTCAAGGCCCCCTCCGAAAAAAATAAATATTAGGGACGCGCAGGAACGATTGGACTAAACAGAATGAAATTGTGCATATATATTGTATACGTAAAATAAGGCAATTCTACAAAACTGTTTTTCTACCAAATTAAAAACACGTGTTCGCTTAATTCTTTTCGTATTGTCCCTACACAAAGTTTCGTTGCAATTCTCCTTATCCTTTAGGATATCAGCATATCAATTCTACCAAATACAACATCTTCCGGTTTCTTGGCAAGTGGAAGGTTTCCTGATGATTTTGCAAGGCAGTCTTGGTTTTAGATAGCTTAATAGATGTCTCTGATTATATCTCTCTTTCGTTTAGATTCCAAGCGATTCCTCACTGATGGCACAATGTGTGGTTCTACTTGAAGAATACGGTATTTTAATTGACTACGAATTATGATTTTCATTTCTGTTGTATTTGACTGTCGTCATCAGTTGGACATTGGATTCACATAGTAGTCATTTAAATATAATAAAAACTCAGAGAAATTGTGACAAAAATCATAATTGTGGATGGTACATAAAATGACCAGGTACCATAGCAGTTACAACATCGCTACGAGAAATATACTTATGTATTATTTTATGTCTTTAGATTTTTAGTCAGTAAACGTTG
>NW_027657894.1:0-17393 GCF_964235325.1 Thermobia domestica
TAGATATCGGAATCAATCCAGGGATACAGGACAGAAATATATAAGAAGGAGAGCTAATTACCAACATGGCGGAAAAAATAAAAAGAGGAAGTGAGCACTGCAGGACAATCAACAAGTCACATCTTTGAAAGATTAATTATTAGTCTGCGCTATCTACCGAAAGCGCTGCGACGGAGCTTCCAGCTGTTTTAAATTCCGAAAAACATGTAGAGCTGCTACTTATAAAACTACCCAATAGACAAAAACTTCCAAATTCTAATAAGGAAAAAATAGAGACTCTTAATCACAATTTTGAATAAGTAAATTTTGAAATTCCTGGTGTAGACCACTAGTCAACAGCTCTGACTGATCTTGGAATGTTAGCTAGAGAATGAAACCAGTAAATCAATTTAATCTATAACTACTAAAGTAGGACGACAAACAGCTTTTGTTAACAGATAGATCTATATCGATTTGGCCTTTCGTAAAAATTTATCCTGGTATTCATTTAACTCTGTTTAATACAATAGTAAAGGGGATATTTGGTAGAAATATATATTTGACACATAGCACTAATTACTTTCAAGGTTGATCGAACAACATTAATCATTATTTTCGAGTAGTACAGAAATCAACCACACCAATCAGTTTTCGAATAGATTTCCTATGGCGTACATTTGCTACAGTTGGTTTAAACAAAAATATTATTTCTCTCTTCAAGCATTCATGGAATCCAACATTTCCTGGAGGGAAGCAAGTAAACACATATCAGTGCGTGCGACACATGTTATCACGCAAACGTAGTATGATTATATTTTCCTTACTAAAAACATTAAACTCCCTTCTCGATCTCATACGTTCATATCTTTTTCAATGAAGAAAACCTAGACGACAAAGAATCTTTCTTTGTATCATTACTTCCCGTATTGCTCAAGAAACATAAGTTAGGAGCCATTGGCCACAAAATTTATACAAATAATGTGACTAGTTATAAATTCTAACATCTACTGTATTACCTTAAACCAGGAAACAGCAGTGCCTGCTCTTGGGGAAGGGCACGAATTTTCTTTTAACTCTATAGGAACGCCATCCTCCATAGAAAATACAGAACAGTTGACAAGACAAGGATACATTTATATACGTTTACCATACACAGTGACATATTTTTAAAATGATCTTTTGATATTAACTTGAATATGGATAAATTTCATAAACAAGTAATTTGCAAAATTTTTATACAAGTATATGGACGATTTCACATACATTCCAGGTGATATAGTTCACTTCATTGTCTATGTTCATGTAATAAGGATTTCGAAATGTGCTTCGTTTCACGATTGATTACCACACATTCGTATTCATAGCAGATTCCAAGTGGATAAGCAAATACAGGAATACCAAGATCATAAGTCCCACACATGATAATATCGTTAACTATTCATTGATTCTTATACGAAAACCCAGAAGAAATGATTTTTGGATTCTCCTTAACCTCCAAAGATGTAATACTTACACAAAATATCTCTCTGTACCGTTTGAATCTACAGAAGATATTTTAAATTCTCTCAAAGGCAAAAAACTTATAACAACATTTGCTCTCTCTCTAAGAGCTTTTTCCAGATCATGCTTCACCCTAAAAACCGTAGATACATGACCTTTGATGTCAACCATACGACGAAATCGTATAAATTTCTGTGGTGAATCATGGGAAATCTTACATGCTCTCAAGCCTTGAGTATAGCTAAGAGAATGATTTTGGAGGGACCATCAGACAGAATAACTTCATTCGTTGACGACATTGTGTTAGGAAGTTATAATTTTCAGTAGCAACTAGCAGATCTCGAATTCTTATTTCCGAACTTACGAACTCATGACTTCTGTGCTTCTTCTATAAAGATACATTTATGTTTCCAATAGTTAAATGTTCTTTGATATCTCGTTTCGGGTGATTCTAGTAAAATGTCACCTAAAATGGCGAAGAAAATTCCAGAATCTAAGAAACTACTACAAAAAGTATTTTGAAGAGTTTCATTGACCTTTTTTCCTAATTAAGGGTGCATGTTAGAGAATTTACAATAAAATAGGACCATTTCAACAATTGCATCCCCTCATTCAAAATTTAAATGGACTAAGAAACACGACAATGTGAACAAGTAATAAAACGATATACTCCAGGATGCCACCCTTTCATCTTCATGACTCATTGGAGATAAGAGTTTATAATGAGTTCAGAAAAAATCCAAGTAGCAGGGATACTGGCCTCCTATGATCCAAAGACAGATTTAGAAAAAAGTAGCCTACCGAAGCTGTTGAATTACTATGACGGAGCGAAAGCTAGTATATGATATAGACAAATGGCATGTGATATATTTTTTACGCAAGTTCAAGATGAAGAAATTAATTTGAAACAAACAAACCGAGTTATTGTATCATCCTGTGAAAAATTTGATGACCGTGGATCTTTGATGCATTGCATCAGTTTCCGAGTAAAAAAAAAAAAAAAAAAAAAAACTAAACCATAATAGTAGCGAAAGTACTAGCTACACGTAAATTGTTAGGAAAAACCTTAGATTCTATAACAGCTAAAACCTTCGAGAACTTCGTAGATGAAGGAATTATTCTTCGTTTTGGTGCATTTAGTATATTGAACCTAGAGCACCATCCGGTACATAGTGTCACAGGTCTTGAACATTTTTCTCACAAATACGATTTTACTAACAAATATTCTCCAGCATAAAACCATGGTTTAATTAGATTTATTGAAAAATTGAATAAGATTATACAGGGCCGCATATAATTCTTCCTTCGAGAACATAATACTGACTGGAAGAATTGGCTACCCATGTTATTATTCCAATCAACACTATTAATTCCCTATTGTTTGGATACGAACGCTGTATACCATAAGAATGCACGTTCGAACGTGAGGATACTATACAAGTCGACAAAGACAACTTAATATCAATGAAGAATAAAGTTAAAACCGACTTGATAAAAGCTTACACGAATGAAAAAATATGATAAACGAAATAGACAAACATCCTTTCAGTCTGAAGACCTGATATTAGTATATTAACCAGCAAGAAAACATTGTCACACGGAGACCTTCACTACTTCCTACCAAGGTCCTGCAAAAGCAGTACAAAATTGAATCCAAATTTGTATCGTGTACACCTACCACCAACATTCAAGAAAAAGATCCAAGATATTTCTATAGATGGAATTAAGCCATTTTACACCGAGTAAAGAACAACATATTCGTCAACACGGACTTTACAAGGGGACAAAATGCAGGAAGAAGATAACATAACTAGAAGAACTCACCAGCAGCAGAAAAAGTAAAGCAATAGAAAAAATAGAAGAGTTGAACTACTGCGGCCATCTCCCTTTATTCACTTCTGCAATTTTTCTCATCCTGGTATTTAACTGGGCTCAATCCTTTCTTTCCCATTCTATCTATGACTTGTAAGTTTGGCATTTTGTCTTCTCACGTACGTTTTTTTTATAGTCAGTAATCTAGAAAAGGACTAAATACAATATTTTCTTGTTTCCAACATATCTTGTACACTCAGAATTATGTGATTGTATTTCACGTTACTTTTATTTTTTTCTACAGGATGTTCACAAAATCAGGCTTCTCATTACTTTATACAATGACCAAAACCTCATGTTTTTTGATGTCCTTTTTTGAATGAAGATGCTTCTGAATATTATCTCGATTTTCATTCTGTTGTTCATTTTGACACTCACAATTATCTATTTGTGCATCATATTTTTTATGTCCCGTTATAAAGGTAAAGGAATATCATTGCGCATGGACATTTCGCTATTATTTACAATCATTAATTTAGAGACAACACACGAAATAAACAGGAAGATACGAAGTCTTCACTACAGAACCCGAGAAGGAACGAACCACCCAATCACCTATAAGACAAGAACATGTCCAAATTTCATTTGACCACTGATCGCATAACCCTCAACACCTGCTCCTGAGGTCGCCCTGGATGAAGGAGTATTACCTTACCTAAATCTATGCATGCTGCCGTGCACTAAGGGGTTTCCGTTCAAAAGTATTTCTTTCTTTCACCTATACTTGTATTAAAGATAGAAACTGAATTATTCTCCCTTTACTTTACAAAGAAGTTTTCAAATAATTTATAAATAAATTTGGTTAGGAGTTAAAGCCCGGACTACTATTGACTCCAACAAAGTACATTACATTATATGTAATAGTGAAAGCTTTCTTTCAACATGTAGTTTGAAGTATGTAATAATCATGAAATAAGACAATTGAAACAGTAATACTTTATGTTGGATTGTTGGCATTATTAATATTGTGGTATAACAAAGAGTACCAAATAATGTCCCTCCGAATATTTACATGGTACATTTTTCTTATATTTTCCGTCTGTTTGTGAAAATATTACAAAGGTATATCAAGCTAAATGGTTGAACATACAACTCATACAACTCATAGATTGTGGTCCTGTTCAGCGTAGAGGAAGCCACACATACGCAATCCAAAAGTGCATATTTCCTCAATTTTCAATAATTATTCAAGGTATTCCCTATAATGTGTAATTCTCAGATATGCTGATAATAGAGTTTTCAGATATACCATAATTTCAAGGAGGTTCGAAAGTAGGCAGGAAATAAGCCATGACCAAAATGCACATCCAATGCTTCGGAGGGAAGTCGGAAGTATTACGAACCTTCAGCTTCATGATTTTTGAGTTCGGAATAATGTGTGTCGCGATGTATTTCTTCACCGTATATTTCACGTTTTCACCATTTATAAGCATGAAAGAAAATATTGCAGCATGCGTTATCCCGAGGAGGAGAAACCGTGCTGCTGATGGTTCTTAACACTTCCGATACCGCGCCAAAGGATTCCATGTTCACTTTTATCAAGAGCTGAATGTTTCCCTACTTTCGATTAATCATTAAATAAACAAAAATGAGCATATTTCAAAATTCGGTAGATGGCACGACTGGGAATTTCTCTCTGCATGAAATACTCCGTATATCTGTTGAACGTTAATGAAATATGTATTTTTGGATTTTGTATGCGTGACTTTATTTACGCTGACAAGGACCACTATCCAAAGTTTGTGGAATACAAAATTTGTATTATTGAAATCTTGATTTTGGACAGCCCTAGATCTGAAACTTTGCTCTTCTACCCACAGGTCCATATGAGCTTTTTCTCTTGTTTTGATATAACGAACCACCTATTACAGTTTGTCGGTATAGTTCATTAATACCTTGTAAATATATATATATATATAGATAGATAGATAGATATAGATATAGATATATCTTGAACATTATATTTTGTGAAATTCATGCATAGGGCAATGCAGCTCAGTGGAAGCCCTCAGTTGCGTTTGGATCCTGGTTCGATTTCCGGTAAAGTAAGTTTGTTGTGGAGAACATTGTTTCACTTTTACTTTCCACTTTCCTCCCACTTTTCATTCCACCAATAATTATATCATCATTCATGTACTAGAGCTTGGCCCCTTCCACATCGGCACTAATTTTAAAAGATATGTGAAAAATTAGTGCCCAATTAGTGCTGATAACCTGTAATGTTAAAAAAATGTGCTATTACACAGACGTCAAAAACATAATAGATTCTGGATGAGACTAGGTTCACGCTAGCCCCACCCATTCAACCGATCGAGATAAAACATACACAAACTTGGGGTTAAATTAGTGCTGCCGATACCACATAAAAATAAAATTAGTGCTATTATAAGAAGGCTAAAAAATATTCGAAAATGATCAATGGGACATCCTCAAAGAAAACCAAAGATCCGAACTTTTATGATAAGAAATAAAGCACTAATCTTCTTTCTATGTAGTATCGTCAGCACTAATTTAGCACCAATTTTTGGCATAGTTTGCAAAATTAGTGTTGCATTATTAGAAGTGAGTGGGGCTATCTTCAAGTGATTCTGGCCATACGAACACGAGAATTGATTTTAAAACATGTGTCAAAAGTTAGCGTCTAATTAGTGCTGACGAACTATAATGATAAAAAATAGTGCTGTTAGACAAACATCAAAAAACAAAAAGAAAAGATTCTGGATTGGGCTAAGTTCACGCTACCCACACCCTCTCAACCGATTGATATCAAACTTATACACAAAGTTAGTGTTAAATTAGAACTGTCCATACCGCATGGAAAGAAAATTAGTGCCATTATAAGAAGGCCACATATATTCGAAAATCTAACATGCTGGTATCATCAAAGAAAACAATCAATCATTATTTGTATATTACTATACATAGCACTAATTTTCTTTCTATGTTGTATCGTCAGCACTAATACAGGACTAAGTTTTGGCATAGTTTTCAAAATTATTCCTGTCACACAAACTTCAAAAAAACAAAAAGGGTGGGTGAGGCTAGCGTCAACGTAGCCCCACCAACTCAGCCGATTGAGATAAAACCTATACACAAGGTTAGTGTTAAGTTAGTGCTAACGATAAGGCACAAAGCAAAACTAGTACCATTATAAGAAGGCCAAGTATATTCGAAAATCTAATATGGTGGCATCATCAAAGAAAACAATCCATCGTCATTTCTATGATACTATACATAGTACTAATTATCTTTCTATGCGGTGTCGTCAGCACTAATTTTTGTATATTTTAAAAAATAAGTGCTGTCACACAAACATCCAAAAATGAAAAAAAGATATAGGTGGGGCTAGCGTGAAAGTAGCCTTACTCAATCAACCGACTGAGATGAAACCTATGCTCAAAGTTAGTGTTAAATTAGTGCCGACAATCCGGCATAAAAAGAAAATTAGTGCCATTTTAAGAAGGCAAAATGTATCCGAAAATCTAATATGGCGGCATCATCAAAGAAACCAATCCATCCTCATTTTTATGATACTATACATAGCATTAATTTTCTTTCTATGCGGTATCATCAGCACTAATTGAGCACTGATTTTTGACATACTTTTCAAAATTAGTGCTGTCACACATACGCCAAAAATAAAAAAAAACAATGTTGTGCGTCAGACTAACGTGAACCTAGCCCCACCCATTAAACCGATTGAGATGAAACCTATACACAAATAAGTGTTGAATTAGTGCTATCGATACCCTACAAAAAGAAAATTAGTGCCTTATAAGAAGGCACAATACATTCGAAAATCTAATATGGCGCATCATCAAAGAAAACAATCGATCCTCATTTTTATGATACTATACATAGCACTAATTTTCTTTCTATGCTGTATCGTCAGCACTAATTTTTGGTATAGTTTTCAAAATTAGTGCTGTCACACAAACGTCTAAAAACAGAAAAGGTGTTTGTGGGGCTAGCGTGAACCGAGCCGCACCCACTCAATCGATTGAGATGAAACCTATACACAAAGTGAGTGTTAAATTAGTGCTGAGGATACCGCATAAAATGAAAATTGTGCCATTACAAGAAAGCCAAATCTATTTGAAAATCTAATATGGTGGCGTCATCACAGAAAACAAACGATCCTAATTTTTATGATGCTGTACATTGTAACGCACATTAGCAAATAAAAAAATTCTAAACAAAAATGCAGTTGCACAGAATAGAATATTAGCTTCAGGTCCTTTAATTCAGGATAATTGTTCAGAATAGGAATCTAGCTCAGCAAAATCGGAGAGAATTATTTTTAGTATTATTATTTTAAAAATGACGTGAACTTATATCACATAGAAAAAGTAAATAATTACTCATCTAAAGTTCAAAATGTCAAATATAAATGTGCTAAGGTTTATATAATGATTAATTATATAAGAAAAGAAGGTAATTCTTTCTGTATGATTTATATATGGTCAAATAGAGTTGAATACAAAAATCTAAGCAAGTGACTTTTCGATACAACTGATAGGAATAGAATTACAACAATCTTCAAAATAGATACAAAAATATTAACGTTAAATATATATATATATTTAAAGAACTTACCAATTTACTGTATAAATTGAATAATAGGAGATCTTCCAAAATTCAATAACGAAATACACCACCTTAAATGACCGATTATCACTTTTTGATCACAATCAAAATGGTCACTAGTAATGAAACTTACTTCCAAATCCTTTTTCTTACTCAAACACACTTCACGATAAAAAAAATATATATATTAACTTCATATTAGGATTTGCTCTATATAACAATTCTGGTAATAACTTCACGATTAATTATACTTGGAATTCTCAAACATTGTAAAGACATTTTCTCCGCCGATTTTTACTTCACTTATTAGGTGATGTTGCACCTTAGCAATTCCGAACTATTATATCTAGCCCAACCCGGAGCTATTCAAACGTAGAACGAGTAGTTCCAAAAATGACCGTTGGCGCTGAAAATCAAGCGTACGGAGAACGACACTAAGCTTCCTCTCGACAGTAGCTGAAAGCACTACAGGGTAGGAAACTAAACCAAATTATCCGGACTCTCGAGAGACTTTTCGTTTTTTTTTTTTTTTTAAACTACGGAATAGAGATTTAAATCTCTAATCGTTACACACAGAACTAATTTTCTTTCTACGCTGCATCGTTAGCACTAATTTAGCACTATTTCTGGTATAGTTAACAAAATTAGAGCTGATACTCAGACCGCAAAAACGGCAATAATATTTCCGTTATTGTTTGTAGTGGAGGTACAGAGTTATATGTCACGTAACTCCAATATGGAATACATGGAGAATTTCTCATTGTGTCATATTCCCATCACATTCGAAACACTGATTACCTCTCCTAGTGCAATTGGTAGCGAATTCTAAGTACTCTTTAGTGCACCAACATCTAGCGTTAATGCTTCATTATTATATGTGCTACTAATAAAATACCTTTAGACGCTCGTGTGAACTTGGTGTCTCCACTTCAAGTACTAACGAAAAGATTAGTGGCATTCGTTAGCACATCGTCGGTGCTTCAAGGAAACACTAACAGTTTCAGTAATGTTTCACTATTTGTATAGTTATGGCCAAATACATGTCACGAAACATACATAAGATATTTATGAGTAATTTTTATTGCACCAACTTGCGACAAATTCAAAAGCACTAATGATCTATTCTAAAGCTATCGTTAGTGCATCGTCATTGCTCTTAGTGCACCAACACCTAACGTTAGTGCTTCATTAGTATAGGTGCTACAGCTAAAATACCTTTGAGACCAGCGTCAACTTGGCGCCCCCACTTCAAACACTAAGGAAAAAATTAGTCCCATCCCTTAGTGAATCGTTAGTGGTTCTAGAACACAGTAACAATTTCGTTAGTGCTTCACTATTAGTGTAATTATGGCCAATTACATGTCACAAAACACAGCTAAGGAATTTACCGGGAATTTTTCATTGCGTCAAACTCACGTCAAATTCAAAAGCACTAATTATCCCTTCTAGTGCTATCGTTAGTGCATCGCTAGTACTTCTTAGTGCACCAACTACTAAGGCTAGTGCTTCATTCGTGTAGGCGCTAAAAGTAAAATATCTTTGGAGGTCTGCTTGAACTTTGCTTGACTTCAAGTACTAACGAAAAAAAATGGTGGATTTAGTTAGTGTATCGATAATGCTTCCATTAAACACTAACAGCTTGAATGAAATTTGATATTTCTGAAGTTGGCCAACACCGAAAACCTTCAATAAATCACAAAATATGGTAGCACTAACGTTAATGCTTAGTACATTTATTTGCATTAACAATGATCTAACAATTGCCGTTAACAACATGTTTCAACGTCAATTTGTATAGATTTGGATATTTCTGAAGTTGTCCCCTACCCAAAAAATCTCCAATAACTCGTAAACCCTTACACCACTAACGTTAGTGCTTAGTGCGTTTAAATGCACTAACGATTTCTGTTAACCCCATAATTCTACATCAATTTGTATCGAATTTGATATTTTTGAAAATGGTCCCCACCAAAAATCTTCAATAACTCGCAAACTCTGAAATCACTAACGTTAGTGCTTAGTGTACTAATAATGCACTAGCGATGTGATAAGTTTGGGGAAAATTTGTCCGCATAGCCTCTCACCAAAAATATTCAATTTCTTGTAAACTTTGGTAGCAGTAACATTAATGCGTGGTGCATTAACATGCAGTTTCGTTGCACTAACGATGTGCGACGTTTGTTGTAATTTCCAAGGTGAAGGCCAAACTTCAGACACGTCGCATAGAATGAATATTAAAACCATGTATAAACGTGCCTGAAGTTGGCCCCCACCTCTCTCAAATTACACCAAAAGTCGCACATCGTTAGTGCACTTGAACACACTAAGCATTAACGTTAGTGCTATCAGAGTGTACGAGTTATTGAAAATTTTTGGTGAGGAGCCAACTACAGAAATCAGAAATAACAAATTTCATACAAATGGACGTAGAAACATTGAGTTAACGGCAATCGTTGGTATATCCTTAGTACACTTAAACGCACTAAGCACTAACATCAGTGCTATCATATTTTGGAATTTACACAAGGTTTTCGATGAGTAAACTTCAGAAATATCAAATTCCATAAAAATTGACGTAAGAACATTGAGTTAAGTGAAATCATTAGTGTATCGTCAGTGCACGTAAACGCAATAAGCACTAACGTTAGTGATATAATATTTTTTGATTATTCAAGACTTTTTTGGGCAGCCAACTTCAGAAATATCAAATTCCATAAAAATGGACGTAGAAATATGGGCTTAATGGCAGTCGTTGGTGCACATAAACGCACTAAGTACTAACGTTACTGTCTCAGAGATTACAAGTTATTGAAGATTTTTGGTGAGGGCCAAGTTCAAAATATCAAAATTGCATTCAAATTGACGTAGAAACATTGAGTTAACGGCAATCGTTAAATAATCGTTAGTGCACTTAATTGCGCTTGGCATTATCGGTAGTGCTACCATATTTGGTAATTTATTCAAAGTTTTTGATGAAGTCCAACTTCAGAACTATCAAATTGTATACGAGCTGTTAGTGTTTTCTAAAAGAACTAACGATGTGTTAACGAACGACGCAAATGTTTTCGTTACTGCTCGAAATGGGGGCAAGTTCAAGCAGACTTTTAAAGATATTTTACTTTTAGCACCTACACTAATGAATCATTAACGTTCAGGGTTGCTGTACTAACAAGCACTAACACTGCACTAATGTTCTGACGATTGCACAAGAAGAGTGCTTTTAAATTTGGTGGAAATTTTTATGTATTGAAAATTCCCCATAAATTTCTTATAAACACTAACGAAACCTTTTTTCTAGAAGCACAAACGATGTACTAACAAATGGCACTAATTTTTCGTTAATGCCTATTGTGAGGGCAAAATTCATACTATTTACCAAAGTTTTTTACTTGTAACATCTGTACTAATGAAGTACTAACGTTAAGTGTTGGTGCACCAAAAAGTACTAACGATGCGCTAAAGAGTGGCACTAATGTTTTCGTTAGTGCTTGTAGTGGCTGTAACAGTGTAAAATTGCCCTACAAAAGGTTTTTCCTTGTAACACTTTCAATAATGAAACAATAATGATGTTTATGAACTTATCCTCCACCAAAGGCATTAACAATAAATTTAGTGTCAATCGCTACTTAATCGTTAATTCTTCTTAGTGCATTAACGCTTAACGTTAATACTTCATTAGTATATGAGTTACAAATAAAAATCTTTTGTGGGGCCACTTCAAGTACTAACGAAAAATTTAGTGTCATTCGTTAGTGCTTCCTAGTGCACCAACACCTACCGTTAGTGCTCCGTTAGTATAGGCCCTACAAGTAGAGAAACATAATTTTCTTTTTATGCGGTATCAGGAGCACTAATTTAACACTCACTTTGTGTATAGGTTTCATCTCAATCGGTTGAGTGGGTGTGGCTAGGTTCACGTTAACCCCACTCACATTTTTTTCTGTTTTTTGACGGTTTTGTGACACCATTAATTTTGAAAGCTATGCCAAAAGCTAGTGCAGACCATACCACATAGAAAGAAAATTTGTGCTATGTATAGTATCATAAAAATAAGGATCGATTGTTTTTTTTTGATGATGCCGCCATATTAGATTTTCTAATACCTGTGGCCTTCTTATAATGGCACTAATTTTTATGCGGTATCCACAGCACTAATTTAACAGTAACTTTGTATATATTTCATCTCAATCGATTGAGTGGGCGGGGCTAGGTTCGCCAGAATCTTTTTTGTTTTTGACCTTTGTCTAACGGTACTAATTTTTTTAACATTATTGGTCATCAGCACTAAATAGGGATTAACTTTTTGGCATATTTGTTTAAACTATTGGTGGGGTGGGTGGGTCCAGGTTCACGTGAAGACAGCTCCACCCACACTTTTAATAATGCAGCACTAATTTTGTAAGCTATGCCAAAATTTACTGCTAAGTTAGTGCTGACGATAATGCATAGAAAGAAGATTAGAGTTATATATTTTATCACAAAAGTTAAAAATGTTTTGTTTTCTTTGATGATTTGTGATGATGGCACTAGTTTTTTATGTGGTATTGGCAGCAGTAATTGAATACTAGTTTTGCGTATATCGTCTATCCCGATCGGTTGAGTGGGTGGGGCTAGTGTGAACCTAGTCCCACCCAGAATCTTTTTTTGTTTTTTGACGTCAGTGTAACGACACAAAGTTTTTTTTTAACATTGCAGGTCATCAACACTAATTGAGCACTAATTTTTGGCATATGTTTTATAATTAGTGCCGATGGGGATGAGGCCAGGTTCACGGACATTTATCATTCACTTGGCTTAATCATTGTTTCCCTTAGCCTAAAGGACATAATCATAGGGCGTTAAGCTCAAAGATTATATTTCACCTTCAATAAGGAGTGCCTAACCTTTGAATACAATTGATATAGTCGATATGCTTCTTTTCAAATTATATATTTTTATTTTATTTCACATTATAACATTTGTTCTAATAGCGTTCATTTTACCCAGGCGATTATATTTTTAATGCGAGCTCTTTGTTATCACCTTGACAGCAACAGTATTGCCTTGAAGAAATTTACATTCCGAGGGTACAACGTAGATATATCTGAATGATATAGATTCCTATTGGTATATATTTGTATAATTCTTTTACTTGACTGTGTAGTTTTACTGTGGTATCACTGATTGATTAAAGCTGTAACCACTGTTTTAGTAGCTTGTTAATTATACGCGAACAAAACTGAGAAGGGTATCCCATTGGATATCCGTGGTATCTTCAAGTTGGATCCTTTTTCTATACGTGGCATATGCAACTGGATGCATTCGGGAAAGAACATATAAGCGATAACATGCATTTGTATACCATGTGTTTGTTTTAAAATTACATCTAATGCAATACACATAATTTTATTTGTCTCAAAGGATTCATTTCTAACAAATTATACATACGAAAACTCTTAGCAAATATTTAATCCTTTCTTTTGCTAGCATCACGAAAGTGTTATGTAGTATCCATATGATTATCATCTTGGGTAAAATTGTTAAAGGCACTTCTGCTTTTACCACGTTTCCACTTACGAAGATAATTTTTGATAATCACTTTATGCTTGTTCTCTGTAAGCTTTAGAGAAAACCTAAAATGATGGAGCCATACACTTACCTTGACAGCAATTTGAACAAAGGAAATATTTCGTTGTGATTCTTCCACTCTTATGAGTGCGTCTCATCCTGAGGACACTATCGCACCGCTCTACTTAAATTAAATGATAATTAAATGCCACTATTATGCTCACCACAAACTTTAATAAAGTGTGTCTTTGTGCAGACCATTCATGATTAGATATTGCCTGCCTCTCACTGGATCAAAATTTTATTGTAGAATACTTGATATTTCGGTCGTATCAACAAAGTGGATGATCTGTATATAAGCACAATAATGCAAAACTTTCAATTTGTCTTTGATATATGTAAATTGTACATTCTCTTTACATTTGTAGAATGATTTATTGTTAAAACTTCTACGTATGCTATATTAGAACTGCAGTATATTCTTTCATAAAATGAAAACTCTAGAGACTAGTCCCAGTAACAAAGCAAATACAACATTTAAAAACAAAGCCTTGCTGTTATATACAAGTTGCATGCAAGTATGCAGATGGAAACAACAGATAAAAGTTGCGATACGGGAAATTCAGAACAAAAATGTGACATTTCAGAACACGAAACAGCACACGTGTACTAGAATAAATAATTGTATATTTGTTTTCGTACTTGATCGCCTAACGGATAGACGAATCTACGCTTTATTTCGATTATTTAATAAGTCTACCAAAGCTTATCTGTTTATATAATCTAGTGGCTACAACTTGAATAGTTTATCAATTTTCAGTATCGCAGAACAAACATATCGTTTCGAAAGACCACGTAAATACTTTAAACTATACAACTAACTATACAAAACCTAATAAATGAATATTTCCAAAACAAAGGAACTTATATATTATGAACAAGAGTAATCACTAAGCGTTATTTTGGAACGTTCCATTTACTTGCTGCTTGTTTGTCAAAGTCGTAATATTTACTAAGGAAGGCACATGATAGTAAAGTGAAATTTATTCTTTATACTGTTATAAAAAAAAAAAAAAAAGCTGTTACACTTTCATGATCTTGATAACTTGTAACGTTACTCTTCGTTACATTCCTCAGTTCCAAATATTAAATAGTTAGTATTTATAGAGATCCTAAGATTAAAATGAGTCAGACACCACGATTATACAATTTAGAATATATATATATATATATATATATATATATATATATATATATATATATATATATATATATATATATATATATTCTGCAATAACTTCCAAAAACGACACATTTAGATAATGAACAACTAACACTATCAACAACATGAACAAGTTGTCATAACAACCAAAACAACAAAATATATCGAAGTTGTTACCTTTACAGTCTAGTTACCTAGCAACCAAAACAATTATTAAAATTAGTTCTATATATGTTTTCTTCTTCTTCTTCTCAGCAGCTTGTGCAGTTTTAATCGGGTTCAGACGTGCAGAAAAGTCTGTTGCAGGCCCGCAACAGAAAACTCTGTTGCGGACCAGCGCGAGCCGGAAATACGTTGGTTCTTATAATTCATGCCACACGTGCAGACTTCCCCGCACGACTCTGCTGCGGACCCGCAGCGGGTAAAAATTGAGTTGCGGGGACTGCTGGCTGGGAGCGAGTCCGCACAGGTGTAGTGGGTCGGAAAACCATCCCTGGCAATGAGTCAAGCCACATGTGCAGTTTTTCCCGCGCCCGCAGAAATGGAAAGCGAAGAACTGAATGAAGAACTATTCATTAACGAAATACAAAAATATCACGAGATATGAAATTTAAAGTGTGAAATGTATAGAGATAGAAATAAAAAAAAACAACAAAAAAAAAAAAAAAACGGGATGCATGGATTAAGGTGTGTGAAACCTTATGTGAGAAATTTAATGTAAAAACAGAAGAAGAAAAAACAGCATAGGTATGCGTTATTATTACTTTTCTATGCAAAAATCTAATATTCATGTAGTATTTACATTTGATTTTCGTTTAGCGTCCCTTTCCAGCAACGAGGCTATGAATACTTTTTTGTGATAACAATAGACAACAAATACACTTGGAGAACAAGTCTTTATTGTTAATGCAGTTTCTTTGATGAGATTCCTTGTCACTCACTCCGGAATGAACCGACTGTTTATAACGTACGTTGCATTATACTTTAGGTCGAGGTCACTAGCCTCTTTGCTCAAAAGGGACGCTGAAGTCCAAAACAACCATCAACATAATAGCAGAACAGAAAAGAAAGAAAAATACATCGTTTTTCGGCTGACAATTGTTGTCTTTATTTGTTAGTGTGCAATATTTTTAAATAGAGTTAACACGAAAATTGTTGAACATCAGGGCACTCATGTGGTTAAAAAAATAAAAAAGGATGCTCGAGATGTAACATAAATATTTGTGTTTCTCGTACAATTCATAATATTGTGCACGTCGTTGCAATTCTAGAGATAACAACTGGATGTTTTCTTACATAAAAAACAACTTAAACAAAGTTATCTTGCCCTAGAACTCTACCTATGTCGCTTACAAAATAATCAGCCCGTCTGTTTCTGCTTCCGTTTGCTGCATTGCCTCCTTGTGGTGTGCTACACGTATTTGGGATTTCCTCAAAACCTTCTATCGTTAAATGTCACAATTATAAAAATGTTTCCTTTTTCTCACCTTAGAAATGGAATATTCGGAAACACTAAATCCATTATTTTTATTTAAGAGTTTACATTAAGAATTTCACATCTCCAATCTAAGCGGGTCCTCATATTGAACGCTTTCTCAATATATAACGGGAAATGTCACTACTATAGGAATGAAATGAAATGCTTGTGTTTTACGTCGCACGTTTATACCGGGTAGGCTAAAAGAAATGATGATGATAAATGAATGAAATGGTGAAATGAATAAAGTGGAAGGAAACGGGAGGACCCCGAGAGAACTCACGCACACGGTGCTTCTCGCACCACAAAGCCCACTTGACGCAAGCTGGGATCGAACCAGAGGTGCACACTTTATCACTGAGCCACCGGACCCCACTACTATAGAAATCCCCCATCTCCCCTTCAAGAGAAAATTTTCAAAGACGCTGAATCCTGTGCTCCATTATTTTTATTATGAGTTTACATACCAAATTTTACATCTCTAAGTGAAGCGAATCCTCACGTTCGGTAATTTGTGAATAAATAAGGGAAATTTTACTATTATTGAAACGCCCCCTTTTGAGCGGGATATTCGGGAAGTCTAAAAAATGTCTAATTTTTAATTTAAAGCCACCAACTATCTCAAAAAATCGAAATTAGTCACGCAATAGTTAAACTATGGCAGTGGCCGCTAATAACATCTAAACATGTCTATGAATAGGTCTCCGAATATTTAACTTTCTGTGCTCTTACAAATGATAGTTAGTTAACATAATTAACTTACCTTAATGTAACAGCCATAGCTCTTCCGTGGCTAAGCGGTTAGCGTACACGCCCTTGGCGTGGGAGACGCGGGTTCAATTCCCGTCGGGACCTATTGTGGTTCGGATTCCATGTTAATCAGTAGGACCACGCCTCATATAGCCTCGCTGCTGAACGGGACGTTAAACTTAAAGTCAACTCATTAATGTGACAGGCGACATTTCAATTGGTGGTATCGCAAGTCTCATGAAAGTATCTTCTGCTTTAATTTTATCACTTATTTTCGATAAGAGTTCATCAAATGAAGTGATGCTCATGCGAAAATAATTAAAGGTCTTTTCTTCGTCATTCTGCAAATCAATAAATATGGAAGAAAATTCACCTTTAAGCAGTCGTGAGCTTACGTAAGGATGAACGCAGTATCGTTCCTGTTTTCTCCTTAAGATTTTACTGGCTAAGTGTACAGCG
>NW_027657895.1:0-17390 GCF_964235325.1 Thermobia domestica
ATGCTGAAATTAAAGAGACTTTTGCTGAGGTAAAGGGCGAATTAGGTCAGAAGATAGACGGTTTACGAGATGTGTTTCGTGAAAATAGCCAAGAAACAGAAAGCGCCGAAAACAAAATACCGGAATGTGAACCCCAGTTACGGTCAGATGTTCCTACTGGAAACGAAACACCGGAATTTGAGCCTCAGTTAGTAACTGAAATTCCTAGTGTAAACATAACATTGGAATTGGAACCTGAGCTAGAGACTAACACTGCTAATGAAAAGGAAACGCAGGAATCTGAACTCCAACCAGATACAGGTAGTCTAAACCAACCTTGTAACAAATCTGATAATGATTTTATCTATTCTGAACCTAGTGACGTCGCTTGTAGTAGAAGTAGTGAAATCCACGAACATATGATTGTAGACGACAGAGGTCGTAAGCGCACAAAACAAACTACCACAAACTACAGAGAGAAAAAGCGTAAACGAAGTTACAGTTATTGTAATAAGCAAAGATACCAAGTTCAGATCGTAAACAATACGATATTTAAAGGGAATCAGAACCAAGACCGCACTCGAAAAGGTAGTAACAGAAACAGAAGGAGTCGTAAATCACGGCCACGAAATATGAGTTATCACAAACGAGATTGGAAACGCAACTTGAGTGAGAACATTAAGAGTATTTTTGTACATAGAGGTAATCATCGTAGAAATAAACGAACAGACTGCAGTTACCAAGGCAGAAATAGTAATCATAGAAAAAAAAAAGTAACCAAGACTTTGTGTGTTGATACAAATTTTTCTCCTCGGCGAGTGACGCATTTCTAAGCGATAAACATGTATTCATTTTTTTTTCCTTTTTGCTTTTAGTTTTTGATAGAACACCTGGACACGAAAAGAAGAACTACGCATTTCTTTCAAACTCATTTTTGCTTCTAGCTTTTAACTGTTCGGCAAAGAGCAGATAACACGTTTTCTTTCTTTATTGTGATAAGATAATCGCTGCATTTCTGACCACCTGCTTATGTCGCTGAATACCGGACGATATACAGCTGATTAATTCTTTTCTTTTTTCTGTCTTTGCTCCGTGTAGCACTTCACACCTCAGTCAACTGTGTATGAGTGTTGCAAACCTTACTAATGACTTACTATTAGTTTAATGTTATTAATTTTTTCTTGTTTTCATTTCAGATGTTTGAATTTAGATCTTTTAGTAAATAATTAACGTATCACATACGTAGAGGGACCGTACTTATCCAAAAACGGTTTGATATCTTGGCGAGATATCCGTACCTCAGCTAGTGGGAAGATGTTTTGGCGTTATAATATATATTTTTATTGTGTTTTAAAATTAAAAAAAAAAAAAATCTTTTAGGATCCCTTCCCACTTTCGAAATTCATAAATATGCTATTACGTGTTATTTACAATTCATGTTTGGATTTCTTTTTAGATTTTTTTCCAAAAACGTCCAGATGTGCAGGATTAGACAATTTTAGTTGTTACTTATATATATAGTTGTGTGTTTATAATTAAAATTTAGTATGTAATCACATACGTAGGGAGATTGCATTTATCCAAAAGCAATTTGAACTAGTGGCGCAGTTCCGTATTCCTAGCTAGTGGGAAGATATTTTGGCCTTATAACATATTTTTATTAAATGTTTTAAATTTTAAATCCCTTTTTAGGATCCCTTCCCACTTTCGAAATTCTTAAATACGTTATTACGTGTTATTTACAATTCATGTTTGGTTTTCTTTTTAGAATTTTTTCCAAAAATATCGAGATGCGCAGGATCAGAATATTTTAGTTGTTACTAATATATATGTATATAGCTGTATGTTTATAATTAAAATTTAGTACGTAATCTCATGCGTAGAATATGAAACTTTACATTTATAATCAATGTTAAATTTCTTTTCAGTGTTAATCTTAGATTTTCGTTTTCATTTTAATAGTAACCTGTAACTAGATATGTGTATTCTTAGTTTAAATTTTTTAGTATATTTATACGTCTAGTAATATTCTAGTGAATATTTTAATGTTTATGAATCGTAACTATATTGTGTACTTGTATGTTAAGGTGTTGTATTTATTTTTATTAAGTTTCAGAAAATTATATTTTAGCCATAGTATGTCCCAAAACTATTTGGAATTTTTTTTTTAGTAAAATTGTTTTTGTTATGGAGGATTTCCTTCAGAAATCAACATGGCCAAAGGTTTTGGAATACAAATCTTTAGGTTTCAGCCATACTGCAAATGACGGATGATTTTCTTCAAAAATCGACATGGCCCATTATTTATGAGGTTTCAGCCGTCTCAGAAATATTGATATAGATCCCGAAAAATAAACTTACTTTCTTTCCAACAGCATGAAGCCATAATGTTTTATGAAAATGACTTTGTCAATTATTTCGTATGCTCGATGACTGAATTTTAATGTGTTAATAAGACCATTTTGAATATTTGTAGCGAAGATGCCTAAGGAAGCTTGTTACAACCGTTTTGTAGGGAATTTAATCTTGATGTTTCAGACCGATCAGAGAGTTGTAATGTCGTTGACTATATTCTTGTTTGTATCTCATGTTTTTCTTTTCACAGGTCTCATGTATTTTGTCTTTCAGAGACATATTTTACGATGCTACGAGAGCATTTGTATTTTGTGTGTTTACACATTTTTTCTAGGTGGAAGACGTATGTTATGTTCCAGGGAACATACGCGTATTTTACTGAATATAAATGTTTATATTTCAGTTATGTATAGAAACATTTTGTAAGTGCCTATGGTCGCAGGCCTTTCCACGTTTCTAGTTTTTTTGCCTCGCAGGTGTCGATGGCATATTGTGTGTGTAAGTACGTGTAGTATTACACATTTTTCCCACCTATGATTTTGGTCAATTCATGGCGTAATGACCATTTATTTTCAGGAATGTTTGGACTAATGAGTCAACTTCCTTGATTCAGACCTTTGAAAAACTTGGATCAATATTGAATAGTTTTCAATATTTTAATTAATAAATTTTTTGCAGATAATACCCATCTATTTTGGTAACCCTACAATGTTTACGTTTATGGAAGTGAACAACCATTATTTTAGACTTAAGCTAATAATAACTTTGTTTCAGAATAAAATCATTTGTTGTATTGAGCATTATCGAACTAAAGTCACGACGAGCAGATGGCATTTGATCTTATGGCGTGCCAAATTTTCTTCGTACATGTCAACGAAATCACGATCTTTTCTTTGATATGCAGAATCATGCTTATTTCTTGGAATTACTATGAACGTCAATTTTGACACTTAAGTTTATTTTTTTTATTTTTCAAAAACGATTTTTCGTTCTTTTCTGCCAAACAACACGATGCACAGTTAAAAAAAAAAAAAATTGGACATACAGGTGAAAATCTTATTTTGTTTACATATTGTCAATTTATCATGTGTTTACATTTTCATTCATTTTACTTTTTCAATAATTTCAAATATATTATAGTGATATCGAAACCTTAACAATAATTTTAATATTTTAGTACCTTTAACATGTTTTGCTATTTGCTTATTCATTCACATTTTGATATTTTAAATACAGATATCAGTATATTTACTAATTTTTATTGAGATATTTGATAATTCTTTAAATCGATGTTTTCTTGAATAGTTATTGAGTGTGCATATTTACTTCATATTATATCAAATAAAGTGATCGAAACTGAACACTTAAACATTTTATGAAAAGAATTTATTAGTGTTTAAAAAAAAAAAAAAAAAAAGCATTCAAATAGCCCTATAACGTATTTACTTCATATTATATCAAATAAAGTGATCGAAACGGAACACTTAAACATTTTACAAAAAGTCTTTGTGTTTTTTTTTTTTAATAAGAATTTTAATAGCCCTATAAACGCTTTCTGCGAACTTAAAAAAAAAAAAAAAAAAAAAATCTCCCCTTCTCCCCTCATCAACTCATCGTTGGAGAATCATGGAGGATACTCACACAGGAAGACAGCATGGTTTCAACATGTGAGGAAACGGAAGATAAGGAAACCCAACTGCACCAATTGTTCAAGAGGATCTTATTACTTCATGGAACATTTGGATTGGACATTGCTCATGCAGGAATCTCATCATGTTGTCGTGAGTGAACAAGTTCTTTGACTATTTTAAATAGCCCTTTTTCAGGTGAAAAACCATTCATCGTTTATACACGTAAGTCTCACACCATATGACAGTGTTGCCAACTAACTTATTTTAAATTTTCAGGTGAAAAACCTAATTTTATTCATACTTCGTCAGACGGCCAAGGGTTCTCAACCTGTCTACGTGTGCACTTGACAGGTTGTTCCACTTTCGGACACCAATCTATAACCGCCACCAGGTTATAGAAGTATTTTTTTGTGGACGCCCTGTATATTTCGTGAAGACAGTGATTATTATTTTCGATTTGTACTTTATTCTGCAACGCATATAAGTTCTTTCTTTGGTGGGAATTGCTTCTTTCCCACACAATTGGACAAAGAAGTCTTTCATCGTTTTCTCATATATATATTTAAAACATTGATTTTGCTGAGAACATTTCAGTTAGTGACTAACCATTTCAGTGTTTCTCCCTGACTCATTATATGCATAGTATATATTCTATAGTTAATGGGAACTGAATTAAGTGTTTTCTTTAATCGCTTATGGAAACATTATAATAGATTGGAGGAATACGGACTGACCAGATGTTTCAGTAACCAAAGTGGCACCAACTGTGTTGTTTCGTAGCCCGTTATCTGTACTTTCTCACGCCAGTGTTATCGCCGTGTCTAGTGCATTATAGGCAGTTGACTAAAATTAACATAAATTGTTTTCCGTATTCTGTTTGTATGTGCATACAGGTGAGTTAACCGAGTGATTTTTGAAATGAACTGCCAACACTATTCCGTTGACCATTGCAACCCGTAGCTTGAGCTTGGACGCTCGAGGAGTTTGACTACAGGTCTGGAAGATGCAACCACGCATCTCGCGTTGAACTTCAAACATAAGTTGTGTTAAGGGGCACAAGCTATTTAGCCGATGAAGGACGATTACTTACGGCTAGCCCCAATCAGTGAAATCCCAGGTCCTCAGACCTTGTGCGTTTCAAAAGTTATATTCGCGCCCTCCAATATCAGAATTCAACTGTGAAGACCTTCTTTTCGTTTATTTACTCAAGATTTACTTTTACGCTGCAGGACTGTTCAGCGTAACAATTGGGTTCATCGTGGGACGATCCAGACAACTTTTCCCCAGTGCGAATCCCCCAAGTGTGTTCATGGTGTGAGCAAAGTGTTTCTAGTGATACCTGAATTATAATCATATATATATAGAAAGGGCTATATTTCCCGTAAAGGGCAAAACGTAATTTCAGCGGCAAAATTTATTAGTGTCCAGTGTTGTGTTCATTTCTCTTCGTTATTTCTTTTTCAAAATAGTGTTCTAATAAATAAGTATAGTGTCATTTAACCCAGTGTGTTTTCGTTATATGTATGAGTGGTGTTTGTGTGCGTTATGGTCTGGATGACCGTCTGATCGTCCGTGAGGTTTTCGAGACGAGACACCCGAACCTCTCGGCGCCTAATGCTCATCTCATTATTGAGACCGACGAGCTTTTTGGGAAACAGTTTGTAATCTTCTTTGGAGAGGTCTTCGTCGTCCTGTCCAGGTAAGTTAAAGTATCAGGAGTATACTTATTGGTAATACCACGAGCCAAGGACAGCGAACAGAACCACGCCGGTTACAAATAAATGGACCACGAACTGAGGACGGTTACAAATAAATAGCTGCCCGAACATGGACCTCGACCTCTAGTTGGTTACAGTATCAACGTTGCCTCCAACTTTATCATTCCACCAATTCTTCCATCATCATTCAGTTGCTTTAATCGTCGTCTCTCTTATACTAAAGGACACGATCGTGGGACATTCAACTGAAATGTTTTCATTTTTGCAACAGAGGCCTCGGTGGCTCAGTGGTAGAGCGTTCGCCTCTGGTGTTTGGATTCCCGGGTTCGATCCTAGCCCCCGCCAAGTGAACTTTGTGGTGGACAAACACCGTGTGCGTGGGTTTTGTCGGGGTTCTCCCGTTTCCTCCCACTTTCTTCATTCCACTATTTTATTCATTACTCATCATCACCGTCTCCTTTAGGCTAACCGGCATAACCGTGGGACGTAAAACTCAAAGATTCCATTTCATTTTTGCAGCAGCGGTAAGGAATATACACAAAGGTTTCCTCATGCAGATTCAGTGATCCAAAAACTTAATCACAATCGCAGCAACTATTCATGTATTGAAACTATAAGTAATGTATAGAAAGCAATGAATTATCATAGGATTACGCCAGTGGTCCCGTTTGAAAAATGGTTCCTATTTTAATCAAGAGATTCCATCTGACAACGTTTCCGTGGCTTTTCCCCACCATGACAATTCCCTCTTCTCTCTCTCTTCTTTAATTTCGTGGCTTTCCTCCTGCAAGAAAATTATCGTAGCTTTTGCCCTAAAAGAACTAATCTTACTTTAGGCACAAAATGAATCACGGATGAATATAATAGATACAGTTTCTAACACAAAACGTTACATGTTTACCTCTGGTGCATGGAGTCCCTGGTTCGATTCCAGCTTGCGCCAGGGGCGGATCCAGGACCGACTTCTGGGGGGGCGATGGGTTGTCATACTACTACTTTTAAGGGCTCCAAACTTTGGGATTGGTTTTATTTATATATATAAATAAGAAAGTTTCCCCTTCTGGGGGGGGGGCGATCCGCCCCTGCCTCGCGCCAAGTGAACTTTGTGGTGGACAAACACCGTGTGTGTGGGTTCCCTCGCGGTTCTCCCGTTTCCTTCCACTTTCTTCATTCCACCATTTCATTCATTCCTCATCATCACAGTCTCCTTTAACCTAGCCAGCAAAATTGTGGGACGTAAAACTCAAAGATTTCAGTGAAGCGTGAATAATTTGACAAAATCATTCATTACGATCCACAGTTGGGCATGAGCATTAACAAATTTTAGATAATTTTTGTGTTGCGAGAAAACACGGAATGTGAAGTCTTCACAACGTTGTAATTTGCTCCTCCTTTCTCAGCCTCAATCGAAAACTTCATTACGATATTTTCAAATTTGCTTCCAATTGTCATATTTTGTGCAGTTTTACCTGTGAGTACTGCTTCATGTGAGAGAGACTTCAGCAGCCTCAACAGAGTTAAGACTGCCTACAAGAATTCACTGAAGACTGACACATTGGATGACCATCAAGGGGCCTTCACTTAAGGACTTTGATCCGAAAACTGCAATCGACAACTGGTAATTCAGTGCAGAGAGAGAGAGAGAGAGAGAGAGAGAGAGAGAGAGAGAGAGAGAGAGAGAGAGAGAGAGAGAGAGAGTGTTACCAAAACGTGAGGTCCTAAGGTAAGATATTTTTTACAGGTATGTGGATTATCCAATTTAAAATTGATAATCCTGAATCTAATTGTCTGGTTTTGAAATTTTATGCCCTGATGTAATCTCTTTGTTTGTCAAGCCAAAGGTTTTGTGTGGACGGAGGTAGGAGGAACTCTCATAACTTGTACGTGAGAGATACTGGTGACTATCATTTTTGGATTGGCGAGTGCGTCTAACTTTGAAATTTTGCGTCCTGTATATAATATACAGGGCCGTGCCGCGGGGGGGGGGGGAGAAAAAATCGGGAGAAAACGGGGCAAAAGAAAGGAAAAAATACTTGGAATATATGTATGGGGGCGCCGTCGTATACTCTCGCCCCGGGCGCTGATTTTCCACGGCACGGCCCTATATATATATATATATATATATATATATATATATATATATGTGTGTGTGTGTGTGTATAATATTTTCAAGCATAAGGAGCATGCAAGTAGGATATAAACATCATGCTAAAGTATAAAATGCATCTTGTTATACAGAATATTAATTAGATTACAGAATGTATAGAAAAGTAATTATAGAAACAGCAATCATGCAGTATTTGTTACAAACTAAAAAAAAAAAAAAAATAAGCATGCACGTAGGAAATAAAAAAAAAACAACATAATCATTCACAATACTATTGAAGAAGTTTACAAAATATTAAAGTAAAAGTAATCAATTTTTGACATATAGTTTCTGCTACGAAATGAAATAAATAGTTCTGACAAAAACATATTGAGTAAAAATAAACTCAGTCACAAGATTCAAGTTACAAAGAAAGACAGAATTTCATTTAAAACCAAATAAACCAAACAATTCAAAAATATAACTTCAGTTCTAAATCTAAAGTAAAAGACGAAGAAAATGGAAAAGAGAAATGAAAAAAGGAGACGTTACTAACATTGTAAAAGAAAAACACAAAACAGATTAAAACAGGTAAATGACACCAAGCTGAGAGAATACTTAGAAAAAAGTACCGAGTGAAGAAAAGTATTAATTTTTAAAGCATTTTTAAAAGAATTGAAAACGAACCTTATCGAAGTTCTACTGAAACAAGTCTGATACAAAATAAAATGTATTTCCATCACAATACTATTACAAATGGTAGATTTTGTAAATAAATTCTTGGTAATGAAAAGAACATTTTTAGTTTTTTTTTTAAATAAAAGGAACACTTATTAATTGAAAATTTTCTAAAACAAAATCTCCATAAAGAATTTTGTAAAAACAAAAATTTTAGGAATGACTAAAAACAAAGCACCAAAAGATTGAGATCTTGACCAATAATTATTTTTTTGAATCAGTGGCCACAAAAGTTTCGAACGGCCCCTATATCGAGTTTTCGTATTTTCTACGGAATAAACATATCATACTGAGTGAAGTGATAGTTTTGGTTTGGCTACACTATATGTAGTTCTCCAGATATAAGGCGCACAAGAAAATATTTGATTGAAATATATTGGATCTTTTGATCCAAAAAGTCAGAGAACGCCTATCCGACAAAACTCTAAGTTTCAAATCCTTCCTCATATTCTCTCCTAATTCTTTAAATTTCCATAGTAGCCGAAATAAGAAAGCATTTTGATTTAATTCCATAAAGCCACTAAAATATCCAGTTTCACTATTCCAGACAACTTGTGCAATATTCCAAATGTGATCACATTACACACATAAAGGATTTTACAAGTGTTGATATTTTTAACATTTCTACAGAGCCATTTCAACATAGCTAGGGGAGACCGGGGCTGGTTGTCACAGTTTTTTGGTTTTTGGAATGTAACTCCGCAGGAAAGAAAATTATGAAAGTATCGATTGTTCTGTGTTAACTTTGGTATCTCTTTCACACAATATCATGGTTTTCATTGATAAATATTATTACGAAAGAGGCATTTTTGATGTTTGAAAAATGTCTTCCGTATATGACAACCTGCCCCGTCTCTGGGTTGGTTGTCTCAGTAAACAGGGTCGGTTGTTCCAGCTATTTTAAATAGAAAATACAGTAAATTTTAACTTCAACAAACATGATTTATTTCAAAAGTGCAGCAAAGAAAACTCAGAAAATTGTTCATCCGTAAGAAATTTTAAACTATAAAACATAATACAAAAGACATACTTTGTGCAAGGGCAGTTGTTTCAGGTATTAGAGATCTTAAAATTGAGCTTAACCTTTATTAGGACAATATATGCTTCAAGAAACCAGCAAATTGTATGCCTACAATAATAATAAATGTGAATTAGACATAATACAGCTCGTAAAAGGACAAATAACGCGTATTAGAATTTAAAGACAAAATAACTTGTGTTACTTGACTCATAGGCCTACTAACGTAACTTCAATAAGAATAAAAGGCTGTGATTTAGCTCATTAGTCAGATCCTGCGCAAGAAATAGAGGACTCATAGTTATGGCAAACATAAGAACTAGATCTTTGATCATGGACACATTGGTCGTGCGATATTCTTTACATTCAATACATTGCACCCAACCCTAACAGCACAATTACATAGCAGGCATATGCCTATCATGTTCCCTCAGGTACAAGGGAATGTGTCCAGTATGTGCCTTATATACTTATGAGAAAGAAATCACATGGATGGCAAGTGATAGTCACAGTCTGTGTCCGCCCCTAGGCACATGTCTGACACATATTCTAGCCTAGAACGTGCCTAGAATATTCTACGTATGTTCCCCATGCCATAAGTGTCAATGAACCACAAAATTACTCCCCCCAAAAATGTTAAAACGCTTGTATGAGTAATGTGTTTACATTAAGGTGAGTATAAACAACACTTTAAACAAGTAAAAAAAAATATCCCAGGGTAGGCACGAATCACCAACCTTTGGATTACCAGCCGCGTGCTCTTCCGACTTGGCCACGGAGGCGATGGAGAGAACGTTGCTTGCAGAGGAATAAATTGTTGAGGTCTTTTGAATTTGGCTAATCAGAGTGCTCCGTTAAGCGCGTATATTCGACGATAAGCGTTTGGGATAAGATAAAATCTACCCGCTATATAATTTTGTAACAAATTGACGAGTGTCCATTTACTTTATTTCATGGTTCTTCCATATTCACTTTCAAATGATCGGCGACAGTTGCCATCTAATAAAGTTTATGCGTTTGTTGCTTCTAGTTGCTTCTACAATCGCTTAGAAAAAGAAGCAACAAATGCATCAAATGTGGGAGATGAATTTAGAACACCTAAATGGCGAATGCTTAGCACATCTTGTGCTGTTAGGGAACCTTCTCTGGGGAAACTTATGATTCTACCTACGTAGGTAGAAAACTAAATAATAACATTCTCCTTCGTCACTTTCAGAGTCAATGTCATTGTCATGTACGGATTTTGTCCTTCTAGGCCTACCTCGTCTGCCTGAATTGGCTGCAGATTTATATATGAACTTTCATTTTCAGAAAATATTTTTTTTCTCTTGAAAGTTGTGAAGTTTTAGCCATTCTCTCTTTGGATTTTTGTCCTTGTTCATTGGAAGTGTTGTCTGATTTCAATCCTTTCCTTTTAGTTTTGTGCTCTCTTTTCTTCTGTTCATCTTCCAATTTTCTTTTCACTGGAGTGTCTGTCAAGATAGCGATTTCTCTTCTGCGAGTGTTTTTATTATTATTTGTACTACGCTGTTCTGCATTTTGTAGTGGTTGGCTTACTACATCATTAGAGCTTCCAACTGGACTGGTTATCTTCGGCCAAATTACCTCATTCTGGGTAGGCCTATGTATTTCAGAGTTGTTCGTAGGTTGAGGTTGATCGGTAGGATATGTCTGGATGTCAGGGTTGTCATCAGTTGAAAATTCAGGATTAGATCCAACGTCAGAATCAATTTGGTTGTAAATATTATGAAGTAACTCCATTTGTGATTCTGGTCGATCAGTTACATACAATGGAAGGAAGTCGGCTTCAGAAAAAATATGTTCATTATAAGGGTAAATATCAGTGCACTGAAAACCAGATTGAACGTTTGCTGATGTCATAGCAAGGGGATAAGAAGTAGCCATTATCTTAGGGATGTCATAAATAGTCATCGTCTTGTTGAGCATCCCCAAGAGTCACATGCAGACTTAATATTCATTTTAGTGGTCCAAACAAAGTTCGGTACAAAAGCTGTAGGCGGTGGGAACAATGTGGCTCGAACAATAACATCATTGCACCGTGTTTCTTTGCGAAGTCAAGACCTTCTATTCTTAGGCAGGTGGTTATCCAGGAGCAACAAAACTGGTTTTTCATATCAGCATCGAATTACAGAAACTAAGTGTTGGATAAATGTAACAAAATGTGATTCCGTCATTCATCCAGACGGGTTAGCACATCTCTTGAGGCCTGGAAGCCCACGTGCAATAAAATGATCATTGAAGTAAATATGCGGAAAGACGAAGAAGGGTAGTATATGATTTCCCACTGCTGAAACTGCTCTAGGTAAAGTTACTAAGTTTCCCCTTTCGGCCGAAACCATGGCTCCCACATGCTTGAATCCTCTTCGAGCGTTTACTTTGTCTGGTCTCTGCACTTGTTACTCCTCTTTCATCCATATTTTAAATCTCTTGCGGCAGAAACTTCTGCCTCTTCAAGACGTCAGAAAGATTGCGAAAAAATCATTCTATATTTGTGGGGTTGAACCGTTGAACGCTGCAGTACTTGCTAAACTAGTTGTCTCTGGTACACGAGGAGCTAGTTTAGGACGCATCTTCAAAAAAGCAGTCAACCAATCTGTACCAGCCATTTTATTTTCATGCCAATTAGACGGCATTTTAGGGTTACTTGCTTCAGCAGCTTGAAATGCCCATTTACGAACAACTCCTGTACTCAATCTAAAGTATATATCGTCGGCACGAAGCAAGTACGGAGTTATTTGTTGTTCTGCGGCATCTGGAAAAACTTGATGGTTTTTATTTGTCCAACGGATATTGTTGGAGACGATAGATTCTTATCACTAAGATCACTGTCGGGGATTTTCTGTACGTATTGAGCTAAAGACCTATAATTCACATTAAAGTCTCTGGCAGCCTGTTAAATTGAACGTCCTTCCAATTTAACACTTTTAGCTGTTGGTAACGTAACATCGGGCGGGACTTCTCCTTTGTTGGTTGATATTTTGAAATTCCGAGTCATTGTGCTCTGAAAAAAGTCACATGAAACAGCCAACCCTATTCAGAACGTGACAACCAACCCCACACGCCATGTTTATTTTTTGTACGCCTCCACGGAACATAGAACGAGATACAAAAAATATAAATTATTAAAATTATAGCATTATAAACAAACATTTATAATACCATATTGAAACTTCCAAGCTTCCTAGGTGAAAAGCAAAACACGACGCACAATCTAAGCCTCAAAAATTACTTGAACACTGACAAAACACTTTTTATTGTCTCATACAAACACTTCTGGCGTCTTCCTCCTGCAACTAACTCACAATGTACTCTGTATAATTACACGTCACCGAAGAGAGTCACAGATCCATGCGTCGTCTATAAACTGAATAATTGCTGTTGTGACAACCAGCCCCGGTCTTCCCTAAATTCTTTCTGGCTTTAGATATTGCTACTTGAAGATGTTTCTGATAAAGTAAATTGCCATCCAATATCACAACTAAATCTTTAAATCCTTAACAAACTGAATAACAATACGAACTATTATGATGATGACAATAATAGAAACTGAAATTATACTTTCTGAAAGATTAGTAAAAATCTCAATGTAAGAAGTGCACTCATGGAAGAAGGAAACAGGAAGAGAAAACTGAAAGAACAAGTCATATTTCCATTCATACTCCACACATAGTTAATTTACAATATTCAAATATGTGGAAACAAACAAAACATTGTGCATATGTTTGAAAGAAATTAACACATCAGGCAGTGGAGTAGGGAAGGGGGAGGGGCAGAGGGGCCGGGCCCCCCCAAAGAGGTCCGACAATGTACTTTGGTACTTTGATGTTTGTAATTTTTTATATATTTTTATGTTTATATATTTTTTCTTTGTAATTTTTCTATATGTACCTATAACAGCACTTGCCCCCCCCCCCAAACACACATCATGGCTACGCTACTGACATCAGGTATGAATGTCATATAAACAACACGAAAACAAATTGTGTTTGACCAAGGGAAGCAATAAAAATTGTTATTTTTCCCTCATGACCAGCCTACGCCTGAACCTCGCCTCATGAATAAATACACTTTCAGTACAATGGAATTCAGTATCAAATATTCAGTATATCTAAATTATATAGCTCTTTATCTAAGATATAATATATACAACATTTTTTCGACTTAGAGTATCGCTTTGTTTTCAGTTGAAGATTACGAGAAAGGATTTTTTTTTTAATGAAAAAAATTCGAATCTTTTCATTTTGTTAGTTTGGTTGTTTTTGCTTTCGATTCAGATAGAGCAAAGGAGTTAATCACTTTCAGATTCTGACTCATGATTCTAGAGTAGTCTGAGCTACCGTACTGTTTTTAAATCCTACTGTGAGTTACCAACCAAAATTTTACTACCAAATTTTTACTTTAAAAAAATCTTACATTTGTTTATTGCCTATCAGGTGGAGGAATCAACGTTAGCCAACCGAAGCGTTAACGCAATCTACCGAAAACGTCCCCGCAAGCTTTTAGTAGCTCGCGATCACTGCTCTAGAGGAATAAGTATCAGCGGAAAATTAATAAACAATTTGCCCACGATACGATATGATCTGTGCACCATATTTAACAAGGAATCATGAGCTGGGGCAAAGATGCTATTTGCGCACTTATTAGTGCGTACGAGGAACATACATTTTTATATATTACAAAGTCAATGCTCTATCGCAACAAACATGCAAGGCAGAAGGCACTGGAAAATATTGCTGGCCGAGTATGTGTTATGAGACCTAACACTTCTTCGGAGGATCTGAAACAGGAAAGATCTTCACGTATGTGACACAAAAGGGTAGGTTTTCCTACGAGATATGCAGTAACATTTTTCGTAATATAAATCATAAGATATTTCTTAGGATTTATCTCATAGTGTATAGTCTACCTTAGCGACTAACTGTACAGTCAGCGACAAAAGTTTTTTTTTTCGTTTAGTAAAATTTATTTTGGGAATAACGGTGATACGCACACCGTTTCCCAAGCTGCAACGTACAGAGAATTACATTCTTCTTATTTTACCAAAACCTGTACTCAAATTGTCCTTCCATTCAGAAGTTACTTACAAAACTAATTTTATCAAACGGAAAGAAGTTTTGTCACTGACTTTCTTGGAAAGAACTGGCACTTTCCAAAACAAGACTTTACTTTCACAACAGCTGTTCGAGACAAGACAGTTTCGACTCTCCTTGTCTTGTAGGAAACCATAATACACTTGAGTGTGGACAGAGCTCTTCCAAGAGAAAAGAAATACGTACACTTTCCGAGCCGAGACATCGCTTTCACGAATCTTTTCGAGACGAGACAACCTTAAGTCTTGTGGCGTAGGCAAGCTTAGCGCGCATTGAAGTAAACTTGGGATTTTTGACCTTTTATTGGTCACAGCACAGTCTCCTTTGTTCAGTGTACCCCCGAAACACTACGTAAGTGTTAGATACACTACAGCAGATACCCATTAATTCCTAGTGTCTATTCTTGAATATCTCTAGAAAATAAATATTTTTAGCCTTTTGGAATAATTTTCTTGTTCTTTTTCTTTAAATTACTTTTTAGTTATTTCCTACTTTCATTGTCACATTGCATCAAAGGTTCTGAGGCACACAGACATTGAATCTCGCGGCATACTAGCGTGCCACGGTATACCAGTTGAGAACCAGTCCAGTAGATCAATTTTTTTAGGGAGTGTGCCATTGGACAGTAAGGAGAATGGACAATCTTATACAATAGTAGTAGTAGATATTTCTTCACTTTTCTAAACGTAAGAACATAAAAGATTCTTCCATTTCTTTTTTAACCAACAAAACTATAAAGGAAATGTTATTTTCTTGTCAATTTACTCAAAAACAGAAAAAATAAAATAATATTAACAGTTATGTTTTCAAAACAATTTAAGTGTTAATTATGATGAAATTGGTTTTCAACCACTTATTAACTAGCTCATTTCAGATATTTTCTCCATATGTTATTCAGTTTACTCAAAGTGTTCGTAGTACGAAAATTCTAAATAGTTTGTAAACGTATTTACTTACCTTTATCTGCTATTTGAGATAATTGAAAGCTAAGTACCTGGTAACTCCTAAAGAACTCCTTTTGTCTACAGAAAAAAGAATTTGCGTATATGATTACAAATTATTGTAATTTTAACTTGAAATTTCGACATGTAAAGTTTTGAGGTTTTAATTATGAATACGTCACCAACATTGAATTGTTTTCAAAGTCAAAGTATAGGGAAGGTTAAGTGTCGTTATGTAATAAACAGGTCTCTTCCAGAATGCCTCAAAAGTAGCAAGTTGCAAGATAACGAAGAGTCTATATTATATGTGTTAAGTAAGATTATCTCTGCTAATAACCGTGTTTATAAGGCTTTGTTCATTATCAACTCCTACTACGTAAGACAATTATTCTTAGTTGGACTTAACTGAAAAGTTGGTAGCTTTCGGAAATATCATTCAAGTTGTGTCGCAGATCGTCTCTTGACTACGAGTTGAGGAAGAACTGTAAAAATTCCTTTAAGAAAAGTGTTAGCGCCATGCAAGGTGAGTTAGTTACAAACACTAAGTAAAGGTAGAAAGAAAGAAGAAAGACGTTCCTAAAGTGGTTACGAATTACTGGACAAGACCTTCTTCGTGGCTAAGCGGTTAGCGTACCGCCTTTGGGCTGAAGGACCCGGCGGGAACTCATGTTGTTCGGATTCCACGTTAATCACTAGTCCCGTCTCATATACCCTCGCTGTTGAAAGGGACGTTAAACTCAAAATCAACTCAACTCAATTACTGGACAATTTCTGAAGACAATATTTTCAGTAATATTGAAGTGAAATACACGATCTTATTGTCATTGGAAAAAGGGAAGTCTGAAGTTTTATTCTGACTTCAAATGCACCCAATGCGGGCTCTACTAGTAATACGGCAAGCCTCCAAGTGATGAACCCATTCCTGTCAAACAGTGGCGGCGATTGGACGTTAAAAGTGGGGGGGGGGCAAGACATGATCTGAATATTTGTATATCAATGTTAATATACGAATTTACTTGGTTGAAACTATATACATTAATAGGCCATTTCAGAAAAGTGGGGGGGCAACTGCCCCCCTTTGCCCCCCTAATCGTCGCCCATGCTGCCAAACCTTATCAAGCGTGTCTGGTATGATGTTCTTGATGCTTTCGATAAGGCATCCTCTCAATTATACTCGTAACAGTGTAGCTGGAAGTGCAGGGGAGCTCCCCCGTAGCTAAGCGGTTGGTATACAAGTTGGCGTGGAAGACCGCGTTCAATTCCCAGGAGGAGTTCGTGTGGTTCACATTACGGTACGTTACTCTCAACTCAACTCAACTGAAGACTGTCCGTGGTAGCTCAGTGATGGAGTTTTCACCTCTGGTGCATGGGGTCTTGGTTCGATCCCAGCTTGTGCCAAGTGAACTTAATGGTGGATAAACACTGTGTGTGTGGGTTTTCTCGGAGTTATCTCGTTTCCTTACACTTTTTTCATTCCACCACTTCACTCATTTCTCATCATCATCGTCTCCTTTAGCCTAGCCGGAATAATCGTGGGACGTAAAACTTAAGAGATTTCATTTCATTTTTTCAACTCAACTGGAAGTGCAAGATGTAAACATTGTCCTTCACGAAAATACACAACAAGAAGTAACATACTGTGACGTCCGGTAAACGTGGCAGCCATATACAAAATGTGTTATCTGCGGCCTTCGCACGACCAATCCATTTTCCTAATAGGTCATTTTAGGTAACCCCACACATTCGTATGCTAATGTGGAGGGGCCCTGTCTTGTTGGAAAATGAAGCCCTGTTCCTCCTGTTCCGTGAGGTG
>NW_027657896.1:0-17382 GCF_964235325.1 Thermobia domestica
CACAGGCGGTGTCAGATACAACTATATGTAAAATTTGAATGGCTGATGCCATGAATGATAAGAATGGTACCATATTTTATTAAGCTTATTTCTATGTGCCAGATAAAAAGGAAAGACAACCATATCTTTGAAGTTTTTTAGGATACACAGACAGTAGAGCCTACAAACAATGAAAGCAAATATTATCTACTCTAAATGCACTAGCTCATTCGTAACACTTGAGCAAGTGACAAGAGAGCGTTTCTTTTTTATAATAAGAAAAAAGAATGAAAAAACAACTGACATAGTTTTCTTGAAACATTCATAGCAAAGGGAAATTCAAATGATTTAAGAACACAAAGGAAAAATTTAACTTGATGATAGAACTTCTATTTCACTCCCGTCAGTAACAAAAATGCAGGTATGTAAATTTTTTGTTCTATTTTCATGTATTGAACCAACAACTTGCCACATGGGAGGAGTTCCCCACCCCTTCCGCAGTATGAAACCTTTTGCTGTGATTTAGCTTTTTCCATTTCCCGACTATCCACTACCGATTTCTTCACACAACTGGATACTTGAGATGCAGTTTACAGAGGTCACATGGATCACAAGCACTTTGGAAAGAGACACCTGTGAAAAAGGGGGAAAGGGTAATCGGGTTAATGATCCCTAAAGGGTACCGCAGTGACTAAGTGCTAAAGGTATAACATCTGGTGATATTCGTCCTTTGTTCAATGGCATGAAGTTTCATGTGAATTTTATAGTGTACAAAGCGGTGTTTGAGCTTTATTCTACCTTTCTTTGGCGTTACATGGGTTCCTCCATTATAATTCACTGTATATCATTGTTGTTCTTCATCTCAATGGGAGTAAAACGAAGATGTTGAGGGCTCATGCTTGGTTTAGAGGTTAGAACGCTTGCCTTCGGCGCGCGTAGCCCTAGGTTCGATTCCCACTGTGATACGAAAAAAGTGGTTCTGATTCCACAATAATAAGTAGGTTCACGTCTCCTTCAGCCACCACGGCGTAAGAGTGGAACGTTAAACTCAAACAAACCAAAAACAAAAATAGGTTAAGCTTTCATTTCATGTCGAGGTTTCTTCAATTATGAGTTTTATTTTTAAAAGTAGTGTACTTAACCCGTAGTGTTAAACACAACTTACGAGTAACGAGTAAGTTCTATGTTTAATTCTATGTCTAAAATCCGTCGATCGAGTTTTTCATTGTTGCAATGTTTTTAAATATTTTCCATAAAATTTATTCTACCCGTGCGAATAGCGGGCATCATAGGCACTGACTTTTGGGGAAGGGGGCAGGACACTTTTGGCCCCCCAATATTTAAAGGTGGGGTCCTTGCCCCCCAATATAATCCAGTTTAGGAAAAAGTAACAAAGAGGAGAAAGAATTTATGCCGTAAACTTCGTCGTACCTTTAATTCAATATTAGGAACAGCCTTCTTATTCGATACAAAATGCCACTTTCAAAGTTGTGTTTAATAGAGCACTGAAGCTTCAACCAACACTATCGCAGCACTGATATGACAAGGGACGATCAATGTGGTGCGCAAACTTCCAGTAAAGTTTCCAAATTTTGAACTTGAATTTGTTTTAGGCAAATTTGACTTAGGTCTTGAAATTCGCAGCGGAACGGATGGAGCGGACCGAGATCCTGTGGGGGAGGGTCTTTCATCCAGCACCTAATAGAAAACGTCTGAATATGATTATATATTTATTCATTGTTTGCCCTCCCCCGATCGGCGTAAATCCGTCTTCAATATTGAGTGGGTGGAGTAATATATATATATATATATATATATATATATATATATATATATAAGCAATGTTCAAAATATTTATGAAATTCAAAAACAATGTTGTGGAGGATCAAGGGAGCAGAGTTGTCTTCAGTGGCGTATAGGGTGCTATCGGGCTCAAGATCGCCCCGTAATAAATATGTTAGTTTTTCGCAAATCAATAATTCTTCTTAGCATTTCTAAGAATGTCATTGACTTTCCATTTTCTTATGCTCTTTGTTCAGAAATAATACTGTATTTGCCAAATTTCATATAATGTAAGAATTGCGTCCTCTTTTTCTTTCTTTTGTCCTTTCTAATTTTCTGTTTCTTTTTCTTGATGTTACTATTTTGGTTTCGCCTATCATACTTTATCGACCGTTGTTAGTTGTGATTCAAGTCGGCCGTCATCAGTAACACCTAAACTAACAGGAGTTGATAAGCGAAACTGGTGTTCTACACCAACTTGAGCGGATATCAACATGACGGAACTTTAGTTATTATAACAAAGAAAAAATTATATCGTTTTGTTATTTTAAAAAGAAGGAAATGTTTGAATTAAAGAAAATCAAAACGGGGGAATAATTAACCTGGAAAATTAGGTAGGCCAAGAGTATACTTCCTTTTTCTTCTATGGATATAATAAAAGGTGAGATTCACTCCTAAGATTTTGTATTATACCATATAGGATTTATCGGTCTGCAGTTCTTGCCATTGAAATTTCAATTCATGCATAAATTAAAATACATTTAATTCTCAAACTCAGGTGGGTAATTGTCACTTCCTTCCTTGTGTTGGGCGTAGCCCCTCGAAACACAATCCTAAGGCCCCCACTGGTTATGTGCAACATTGCGAGGTGGGCAGATTTGAGACTTATTCTAGGGGAGGGAGATGAAATCCATATTACGGTAAAGGGCCGCAGTGGCTCAGTGGTAGACCGTTCACCTCTGGTGCATCGGGTCCCGGGTTCAAACCCTGCTCCCGCGACGTGTACTTTGTAGTGGTCAAACACCATGTGCGTGGGTTTATTCGGGGTTCTCCCGTTTTCTCCCACTTTCTTCGTTCCACCATTTCATTCATTTCTCATTATCACAGTCTCCTTTAGCACAGCCAGCATAACCATGGGACACAAAACTCAAAGATTTTCATATTACGGTAGATGAATCTGATTTCTGTGATGAACACGTTGTAGAGTATATTATATATTAGGCGATGCAGATGAAGTAGTAGTAGTACACATCCGTATTACAAATCACTGCCGTGAACGCATTCTGAAATCTTAATACATGAATATTTATAATTGGTATGTTTCCAATTAGGCATCAACAATTATCCACGTTAAAATTTTGGACACTTGTTTTATAATAATATAAATAATGACTTCCCCAAAACTATGAAGAAAGAAAATTATGTATGACGCAACAATACTCTTATTTGAGCAAAATGATGATAATCTTAACAGCATTACAGGAATCGTTACAGAAATCTGACACGTATCATATACACTTTAGTTAACAGATGTAACCTTAAAATTACGGAGAAAAATATTCCAGCAATTAAATTCTTTTCTTTACTTACGAAGCATGAGTAGATGCCTAGTCTGATACTACAAATAGATAAAATGCGCGTTTACTGAAAAGATGGGTTCGACTGACGTAGGGTAGTCTATATACTCTTCATGTGCTAGGGCCTAGGAGGGAGGAGGAGATAAGATTTCACATCAGATTACGTCACGCACAGTCGCACACCTTCATTTTCATTAAAAATGGAAAAGCCAAAAGAAATCAATTTTATCTCACTTTCCTTTGAGACAGTCGGACACAAATCATCACACTTATCTGCAAAAAGCACTTTTCAAATCGGATTATTGGGGGAGCCTCCAGTTCCATGTTGGGGGACATGTCTCCCAATTTCCCCGGGATTTTTGCCCGTACCGACAGCTGGGACAATTTTCCAGAATGAGTAGAGGGACATTTTATCCTCTGGCATTTATTGCAATTTGTGCCCAAGTAGCGGATGTGGAAGTAATACATATTGATGAAACTACTAAACGCACTACAGCACGAAGTTCAGTTTGAACTACTACTGAATACGATTCTTTCTAATATATATATATATATATATATATATATATATATATATATATATATAAGCTGAGAGAAATAAATTCCATCATACATTCCTTTATGGCAGACGGACACAAATCATAACACTTATCCCAAAAAGCACTTTTTACGTCAGATTATTGGGGGACTGTTCCCCAGGTCCAAGACTGGGGGACATGTCCTTCTCATCCTCCCGGGATTTGCGCCAGTGGCTCCCCCAATATTTTCTTCAAGTCGGCGTCTATGAGTGTTACATTCCGCTATTTTCATATTTGTTATTAAATTTTCTGGGCATGATGTGTGTATGTTTGGTATAAGTTATTATTAATGTCTGTGTAACATGAATTATGATATTATTCTTATTAACACTCCTAAAGGCAATATTTAGATGCATGTAGCAAATTCCTTAGTGTGTCGAATTTTCAACAGCTTCCCCTTCTCTACTATGTTCTAAAAATATGGGTATATTTTATAGGTTTTAAAATATATCACCGATAAAAGCGTCAACCAGAATAGCTATAGCGCAAATTCCATTGCAATCAGTACAATACTTTCCAACTTACAAAGGTGTATACACAATTTTGAATCAACCTTTTATCTTATCGGTGTCATTATGAGGTTTCACTGTATATTATTATTAATATTATTATTTTATGTCATTCTTTTTTCACGACGTAGCATTCATATATCACATAGCTGGAAAACTGGGATTATAATTCTGTAGTTGATGAGACCATGTAATACATTCGTTTAATGTATCTTTTAATGTCTTTATTACTGATCTTGAACAATAAAGCACATTTTACTTATTTTTGCATAAAGCGTGATACTTGATATGCTTCTTAGTAGACATAGCAAATATGTTCCTCAGGGTTATTGCTATTTCAAGAATTTCAAACCAAAGTATTCTAAAATCAATACTTTGTATTTTTCTGTAAACATAAAGTATGTAACTGAATTAAATTATGTACCGCTGTATTTTCTAGTTTTCTTGTATTGCTGATAAAACATTCTAGTCTTGGATTTGTGTGCTGTAATATGCATCTCTATTACAGTACACAAATGGCATGTGTGTTACAGCATAAATATTCATGAGCCAAGTGAGTTTATATCATAAGTTTTGTAAAAGGAGCTTAAATTCTGCCCAGATTCCGTATGCAATAAATAAACTCTTTCTTGTAATCTTTGGTGACTTTGCCATTGCACCCTCGGTATTCATATCTCCCTCACGTAAGAAATCCATCTGGCTATTCGAGGCCGCGTTGGCTCAGTGCTAGAGTGTTCACCTCTGGTGTATGGGGTCCCGGGTTCAAACCCTGCTTCCACCAAGTGAACTTTGTGGTGGACAAACACCGTGTGCGTGGGTTTCCTCGTGAATCTCCCGTTTCCTCCCACTTTCCTCATTCTGCCATTTCATTTATTTCTCATAATCACCCTCTTCTTTAGCCTAGCCGAAATAACCTTGGGACGTAAGATTTCACCTTCATTTTTCCGGCTGGCTGTTGACCTTCTAATCCCCCTTTTCCTCGCTAATAATACTTCTGTGTAATTGGCAATCGCAGAAAATAAACTTCCACATATTCTAAACATTTCATCTCAATTTCTACTGCGAAGGCACGGAAAATTCTGGAGTGCTAGATGTTAATAGAACGACGTCATAATTCTATCTTTTTAATCGATTATTAAATTTGGAAGTGGTAAAAACAAAGTAATATGGAAATCAAAGAATCGTAACAAAACTCTCCCAAAAGACAGAATCTACTGCCATAATGGCTTGTAGTTAGGGATGGACATGGCGAGTCCGAGAGAGTTTTCTTTCAATTCCACTCGAGAGCTCGGCTTGGAAAATTTATCCAACTCGACTCGAGTCAAATCCAGTGTAGTTTGAAGTACACTGGATGGGCGGATATATGAAGGGGAAAGGATCACACGCGAGCATTTTCTTTGTTCAAGGGAAGGATATAAGGAGGAGTTCGGACCTTCAGCACCGAGGTCACATTCGCCCTTTAGGTTGGGCTAGGATTAAGAAAGAAAGCGGCTCTAGCCTAAAAGAGTAACTATCATCCCAGCATTCACCTGGAGGGACTGAATAAATCAGGAAACCCCTCAGTCAGGATGTCCTACCGGAGCATGAATTATTGCCAACCTCGACCTACTAAATAACGCGTGGCAGGCATAGTGATCTGATCTCTACTCCACTGGCTGAGTGATTACACACGACTTCAATATTCATGGCAGTACCGTTACTACTCACAAACAAGAGGAAGGGGTAAATACAAAACAAAATTAAATTAAAACAGGGTGAATTTTACTATACATATGTTTATTAAAACGTTGATATTTACTTATGATTAATAACCGAAAATATAGAAAAAGAAATATCTGTCTACTGAGCAATGAGCATTACTATCTAAATAGAGGTGACCTAATAGATTAAAGAATTTGTCTTCAGAACAACAACTGGTAGTTAAATGTTAACTCGGTTTATTAAACGGTTTATTCATTTCACAATAAATGAAATTTCAACGTTGAATCAACATATGTATTACTAAGGTTTGTGGTGACGCCAGTGCCGTGAACATTGAAGTGGGATATGATCTTTCATCCTTCATATGCTCGTCTCTTCCATCTTTCATCTTTCGTGGTTCAGAACACTTCAAACTACCCCGTCTTTCATTCACTTTGTCCATTAATGGCGTGGCGTGGTAATGCTACATTATTCTTTAATTGAGCGCTACACCACTGTAGAGCTCAGATGCTTGGTTCAATTTGAAATATTGAAACATTTTAGACCGAAAGCCTATACTTTCCAGTAGCATTGCTCTCTTATGTCTCATCACTTTTTCATATCTTTAATCGCTATCTAGATGGCCTGTGCAACCAGACTTATGGGGCACCGTTTATTTATACAGTACACTCACATCCTATATAATATACTGTATATACGGGGATAATGTGTGCAGATGGACGTTTGTTGTTCATGAAACTAATCATACTTCAGATGTTTTTAATAATATTGAAAACATCTTTCACAAAGCCTGTAACTGTTGGAAATCCCTGAGAAATTGAATCGTTGCAGAATGTTAAGCAGCAAGCAGGGGTGCAGCTGCACTGCAACAGAAAAAAAAAACTAAACTTATTCCTTGTTCACTTTGTTGAAATGATCTGAATATTTTCTTAAAGAAACGTAGCGTTCAGAAAACAATGCTCTGAATAAGTACATTTCTCCACCAAAAAAACGGGAACAGTAAATGAAAAATTGAAGTTGGGGTGCACGTGCACTCAATTTGTGCTACTAGGTTTAAAATGAATGAAAATAAAAGTTTAAGGTACTCGTATTAGTAACCCCTGAACCAAAAGGCCAGCCTAAAAAAAAAACTATATGCATGTGATGGAAATGGATGAGAATAAAGTGTAACAGTTTCAAAAGTTTCAATTCTGTAAAAATGCTCCAAAGAACCCTGTCATAGTGTTTCTGAGGTCAACTTGAAAATTTTAAGTGATAACTGTTACAAAAAGTAGTGTTTTCTAATTCTCGAAGTTAAAAAAGTTACTTCAGAGTCTGAGGGAGAAGCCCCGAGAGGAGCTTTGGGGACGAAACCCACATGCGTAGAAACATGGAATATGATGGCCTATACCTACGCTTGGTTCGTCGGTGTCCGGGTCAGGGCTCCTTGCGGCGGAATATCAGGGTTCTACGTTAATAGATTTTCACGCTATTCTTCCGAGTTCATCCGCAGGTTAGTAAGCACTGTGTTAGCATTTTCTCGAATTACTGGGAAAGAATCCTATTTACAAAATTTTAGCTTGATTTTGCTACATGCAGCGATGTTCATGAGACGATATTTGGGATTGTCTCAGGGTAATGTAGTCTCGTCTCGTTTTCGGGATGTGACGAGATGTGAGAATTGCCCTTTCTCGGGAGCAACACTAAAATTATTCCACATTACTGCTTACTTTTTCATAGCTTTCGTTTTCGAAACCAAGAAATCTATGATCTCTAAATGAGCTAAAAGGAGCCGCACGGGTGAACGAAGTATCAAACTCGATTCGACTCGAAAATCGACCTAAAAACTGTGACTAGAATACAGAAAATTTATCTGCCTCGGCTGAAAACTCGACTCGTGCCCATTCCTACTTGTAGTAATCTGACAGTCTTTTAAGGCTATTCGTGGTATTTCTCGTGCCTTAACCGGCCTCTGGGGCCGCGAGTGTGCACCATTTTGTGTAAAAGTAAACACATCACTGTTTTGGCAGGATATTCTTAAATATTCACGAATATAACCAGAACTAGGAATTCAGAATATATGTGTGTATGGTTTTGTTCGGAAAGCATGTCCATGTTGAGGATAATGACGTATAATACACGACCCACATGACTACACCAGCAAATCAATTTGTAGTTGTAACTATATTTTCGGAATGTGCGTTTTCGGTTCTCCGAGAAGTATTGAAACCCTTGCAAAATAGTCCAAATTGTTTGAAATTTCAGTTTTCCTGAAATTATTTGTCTTTCCTCAAGAGAGTAACGCATAAATAGGTGATTATATTACGATAATTATCGAACGGTCTATGGACCCTCGAAAACGGACATTTTTCTTGTAAATATATGCTGATAGAAGAATTCTTAAGGGAATATTACACATGGCTTTACGCTTCTCTTTAAGTCCAATTCCACTTTGGAACTCTTAAGTAACAAGAGCATTTGGCCGTAGAAATAACAATGGAAATGAAGATAGTTTCGAAAGTAAACTGTGTAATTTGAATTTCCTTATCTTGTGTTCCATTCTATTATTTTTATATCTGCTCCTTTAAAGAATTATAAATGGGTCACGATAAAACTCTATATTATGAGAATTCAACTAGACAATAATACATTATAATTCATTTTAGAAAGGGGGGCCGCGGTGGCTCAGTGGTAGAGCGTTCACCTCTGGTGCTAGGGGTCCCGGGTTCTATCCCAGCCCCCGCCAAGTGAACTTTGTGGTGAACAAACACCGTGTGCGTGGGTTTTCTCGGGGTTCTCCCGTTTCCTCCCACTTTCTTCATTCCACCATTTCATTCATTACTCATCTTCACCGTCTCCTTTAGCCTAACCGGCATAACCGTGGGACGTAAAACTCAAAGATTTCATTTTTCATTTTTCATTTTAGAAACAAAGTCAATCTCAAAAGTCGAGATGTGACTACGTGAGATAGCTTAGTGCCGCAACGTAGAATAGTGGTCAAAGTACTTGTTCCAGTTTCTATTCTCGGTAGCATACTAAGCCGTGAATGAAGAACAGGCAAAACGGACCATATCTTTACAGAAACATTATATTATGTAGCTTCGTTTATGAACAAGAACGTCAGATTGCACCTAATAAAATAATCGAAAACTTCCAATTTTATCACTACAAGACGCTATATACCCAGGAATACTTCCTTGTTACTTACCACCTAAGCAAAAATCGACCGTACTCACCATCATTGATTGGCATATTCTTTGCATAGCCTGTTAAAATGGCAGACAAAAGGAGCTGTAAAGCAATAAATCACTTTTAGTTTTCACGTGTCAGTACCTCACTAATATTCTTTTCCTCTTGGGAATTCACTCTACTTGTAGTTTCAACTTATACACGATATACCATAACAAGTAAGCGGAAATGATGTGTTTGTTATGATTTTCAGTAATATTTTTGTTATTTTTTATTTTCAAAATTTAATACCTAGCATGTTCCATATTTAGTCAATTGTAAACACACAATAATCTCCGAGTTGCTTCGTGTAAATAGACAGAAGGCATACTAGCTGAGAGCAGGCCCGTAGCCAGCCGAAAAATGTAGAGGGAGCCCGGTAGAAGTTGGGGGGGGGGGAGCCAACCATATTATAGTTCTTCAAATAGCAACATCAGCAATTCATCATACCGGTATCTGCTCTTGAATGTTTAAGTATTTTGCTTCTACTTAATTCTATTATCCCCCCTTACACACACACACATTAAGTTAACATTCTGTAATCTACATGAAAAAAACTTGAATTTTATTAAATGGGTATTACTAACTACACGAATTAGAATTAAAATATAAATGTTTTGATAGTCCACATGTAATACTAATATTAAGTTCAAGAACGAGAGATGATCTACTGTGAAATAAGGAAATGCAACTTTACTTAGGCTCTTGTTTAGGGTTAACTTGCGAAGTTGCCCTTCCGTTTTTATCAAAATTACCTAGAAGAAATTGATAATTTGATTGTTTGTGTGCTTGATAACATGTAAGCGAAGCGTAATTTATGTGTAATACCTTTTGATAAGCGGTTATAAAGACGGGACTAATTCGCAAGTAGAGGGAATTACTTGTCTCTAGGTTAAGGACGGTTGGATTGTGGATAATTTTCGAGTAAACGTGCCTGCAAGTGTACAGGGTCTTTGCGCTGGATGTGAATTGACAGTAGTAACATTTGTAAAACATGATGTTGATAGTGAGGTTAATCTTCTGAATATTCATGGCTTAATTAGTGAAAGAACAAAGACCACCAACAATCGTTTGCGAGTTTCTGCTTGAGATAGGAGAGCTCTACAAACCTAAGTACGTACTAAGGTAAGTGCGAAGTAGGCATAACCTAACCTAAGTAACCTAGTAGTGCATCATCCCACCTTACTTCGGCTTCTCCCTTCGCTCGTTCTTCCCAACTGCGCACTCCCCATTAACTACTCACAACCGTGCTCCGCGCGGCCCACCAGTCACCCCTTTAGGTTAATAATGGATTTCCATATGTAATTGTGGTTCCTCCCCCGTACTCACACCCTCGAGGTAACGTAACAGAACATAAAATGAGTAAAGTTTAAGTAGAAATTGATGATTGCAGATTTTATTCTGTTTTTTGTTAAATATTAGGTGGATGGGTAACTTTGAAGTAATTCCCTTGTTTACAATTACAGTTGTATTTTTTTATTTAATATTTGTACTAAGTTCTTGTTTAAAATCTTAAATTAAACTCGTTTTATATAAATGAACCACCTGCACACTATACCAAGACGACACATACCAAAACAGCTAAAAAAAATACTATAATGTTATTAAAAACTACACTGAGAAAAATGTATGCGGCTTACGTAATATCGTAGGTTGCATTTGTAAATCCTGTACCTTAGTTTTTGGACAACATACAGCAAGCGTATAAATGAAAACGCATGTTTTATAATACTTTCTGTATAAGTGTTCCATCTATACATAATTTCCGTATGAAACAATATAGGCTGACAGGATCTCACATACAAATGGACGTATATAACATATAGCTGACGAAGGTAGCATACATATATGTATGCAATATAAGGAAGACTGTTAGACATCAGACATCCTGCAAAGGCATGATGTAACACCTAAGGGCAGTTCCTATGTAGCATACGGATAAGCTATGCTGCGTTCTGATTTTTGTAGTAAGCAAGAGGATTCCGTATATTTGTACAATATACCACTGTCCGGAGAACAGATTTTCTCAATGTAAGTAAAACTCTGCACCCATCTAGTATCGAGTAAAAGCATCACTGCTTCTTTCATGTTGAATTACAACATTATTACGCGTACGCGACTAAGAAATAGTTCCAATTTACAACGTTTTTATATGAAAACTAGCTACTTCCACGGGATCTCCCACCCCAAGTACAATACAAAACATTTTGCTACTTAATTTCTCCTCTAAATCTTGCAAATTTTTACTAGTCCTGGCTCCACAACCCGGAATTTAATCCTTAAACTTAAACGTTAAATATGTTCACTTGCTCAGTTACTCATCTAATTAAGGTAATTTAGCTTAACTTTATTCTTCTACGAGAACAAACATATGAAAGTCTTTGCAACCATTACTTCGGTGAATGTTCCACCACAGTTCTTGTTTTACATATCACATCACAATAATTTGGCCCTACTAGAATCAATCGCCTTTAACGGAACTCGGAGCTCTTAATTCAATTTACAACTAATTGTTCCACAGTTAATCTAAGGTTTGCTGTTGACGAGGATTTTGCAATGCATGTATGTACTACAACTACACAATAGAATAACAATAACCTACCGCCGTTACAGCAATCGACAAAGATAAACGCTTTGTTCCTGCTCCTGTTTTTATGATTTGGCTTGCAGTAAGCACTTCGTCTCCTACCTCCCAGATCACTATTACAACTGTGGCGTAAAGTATTATGAACATATTCCTTCTTTTCGGAAAACTTGCTTCAATATATATTGTGTAATTTCATATCGAGATTCGAGAAGACTGATAAACTTTACTTTAACTCCTTTAAACTATGTTTAGAAGTGTTCGTCAAATAGTTAAAATGGAAAAATTCTTGGAATAATCTCTTTTATATTGCATTATATTCTTAGTGTTCATACATAGAATTAATCGAGATTTTTTTGCAAGTCTTCAATTAAAATTTTAGAGGGGGCCAAGAAAAATTTAGGGGGGCCCGGCCCCCTCTTGGCCCCCCGTGGATACGGGCCTGGCTGAGAGTAAGCGAAAACTTGCATTGACGCACTGTAGTGTCCATAAATCATGTCTATTTACTGTATAATTGCAGTATCTTTTCTTCTTTACAGAGAGAATGAAAATACTGTAAAGTATATCGAGAATGTAGATTACACTTTATAACCAGCGTGAGCCAAAACTATATTTGTAACAAGTTTTGGCTATTTTTGTCTCATGGTATCTAGCTACCTCAGCCTTTTAAAACGGGAGTGATAACAGTGTATAGAAAAATAGTCGAAAACGTTGTTTCATTTAGTCGTCCGTTTTAGACCCCTTGCATTCATTCCTTGTAGTTCATTCCAAGATGGGTCTAAACGCGCCGGAAACGATCCGAATAGACCCATTGGATAAGCAGCCTATCTATCTACAGTACCTCTGGTTAAGACTAACAAATGGCTACAGCAAACCAAGTAAAGTACTTTAGCTCAATAATATGTGGGCAACACCTAGACTTCCAATACTATTTATCGTTTATTTCTTTCGAAATAGAGATTTGATAACTCACAATTCAAGCGTTTTCCAATTGTCTCAAAACACGAGATCGACACCGTAATAGTCAAAATTATTTAAATTGTGATAGATATAAGTCATAAATATCATAATGTCGCAATATGTGCTTTTGGATTTTTCTCCCTAATTTTCTCTTATAGGGGCGAAAATTGGAAGTTTAGAGTTTTCTCCCTTTACCTGTACTATAAATCATATATATGAGGCATATGTTTAGTTGTTATATACAGGAAGTTGCCTATGGATTTTGAAGAAAAATATCACAAGTGAAATTACAATGTTTAATTTCACAAATGGCCCCTAGTTTACTCTCTTTGAGGGGAAATTTCGAGTTTTCGAATTTTTATTATATACTTGTGTCACAAAAGATATATATTTGCCAAATTTTAAGTTCCGATATTTACAGCAAATATTCTATAAGCTTTGATGAATGAACGACTGAGTCATATCCCAAATATATAAGGTTTGCAGGACCCTGTTATTTGTAAATGAATTTGAAATGGAACTTCGAATTTTCAAGGCTGTCGGCTGGTGCAGTTTAGAATAGTAACGCAGTAAATTCTCATTGTATCATCTTCAAGAAAAGATAAATTTGTACATGTGCAGAATAATCCCTGAGTTGCTCCTCGTAACTAGACACACGGCATGCACCAGCTGAAAGTAAGCGTTTTAGACAGCCAGTTGAGACTTTAATCAAATTGGGGGGGCCCCATCCGCCTTTAGGCTCAGGGCTACAGCCCCCTAAGCCCTCCTTAATCCAGCCTTGATCCGTGAGTAGAAAATGAAATGAAATCCTTGAGTTTTATGCCCCACGGTTATGCCGGAAAGGCTAAACGAGACGGTGATGTTGAGAAATGAATGAAATGGTGAAATGAAGAAATTGGGAGGAAATAGGAAAATCCTGAGGAAACCCACGTACACGGTGTTTGTCCAGCACAAAGTTCATTTCGCGCGAGCTGGGATCGAACCAGGAACCCCAAGCACCAGAGGTGAACGCTCTACCACTAAGCCAATGCGGCCACTAATCCCTGAGTAGGTTTAACAATATTTTTATTTAATTATGCTATATCAATTCCTCTTGTTCATAGAACTTTCGTGTGGCCTTAAACTTAAAGTAATTTGACAATAATTGAATTTAAAAAAACGCAAAATAACTATAGAAGAATATACTCAAAACACAAACTGCACAAAACATAAATTTAGATGAGAAATCAGAGTAAATACTGGCATATTAAGAAACATTAGAAATTTTTAAAGTTGGAAAATTAAGTGCATTAAAAATGTTTACTTTGAATTGGAATTATCATATTTTTTAATAATATAAAGAATAACACACAGTGGCGTATTTAGGAGGGTCTTCCGGGCTTAAGCCCTCGGAAATCTTACTATATTAAAGTAAAGTAAATATCTTGCAAAATTTTCACATTTACAGGCAAAGCCCCCCCTCCCCGAAAGTTAGCAAAGCCCCTCCCGAAACGAAATCTTAAATACGTCACTGATAACACATATTGCAATTCTCCACTCATTCAATCTAATGATTGTAATCCTCTCTTTGAATTATAGAATCTGTAAATCCGAGAATGTTAACACAAATAAAAAGCTAGTTGTTATTAATGATCCTATTAGCTATGGTGATTACTGAGGGAGTAATCAAAATTCGTATTACAAAATTGTCAATTAAAGAAACACTCATTTTGGAACAGGTTGGCCCCTTTTGTAAGTGCGCATTCATGGTATGTCTTCCACATATAAGGGCACGGGTTCAATGAGATGACATATATCTTTCATGTTTAACTTAAACCAAACATAATAGTGCCCCTTCGTTATTTGATATACATTTAGGCTTTATGCCTAACTTACCATCCATCCAACTGGAAGCTTCCAAATATCTAATTCTTAATTGGGTTGTAGCCAGGGAAGTGTGGGGTAAATGACAAAGTATAAATAAATCATTATGTGTACCTCTAAGAAGCCTGCGGTGATTCGAGCGCGGTGACTAGAAACTGTTTGCCACTAGATGGATTTAAAATACTTTTTCCCGAAGTTAAAGTTTTTCCTTACCAAAAGCGTAAGAGTAGTGAACTTTGAATGCATACTACAGGTATATCTTTACTGTTTCATAAGATGAGACTAATATAAAACGCTTTTTTTTTAGTTCTTGTGAAAGCTGGTAGATCAATTTTCAAGATGTAATATATACATTTTTAATTTTTCCCCAAACTTTTCGCTGGTCTAGTAATTAACACGCGTCCTTGGTTCATTAGATCATGGGTTCGATTCGTGGTGAAAGAGTACCTAAATTTTAAAGTATTATGGTCGTTCACATACCATTTTTCACTGTAGATCTACGTCTTATATGTCCTTGGTGCATAAAAGAGATACTAAACTTCAATAATCATCATAGTCTTTCCTCCACATACTTGTAACCGGTTTGAGTTTTATGAAAGTTGAAACACCATTTAGTTTGCAACATCATACTTGAAAAAGGACTTTGACCACATTTCGTGAAAATAGTGGAACTTCCAAAATGATTTTTTCTACGGAGGCTACTGAATCCTCCCACACTTGATAATAGATGAAACGGGAGAATCCAGAGAAAACCGATGCACACGGTGTTTTTATATCCCAAATCTGACTTGGCACTAGCCACCATCGAACCATGAAACGCCACCATAAGCGGTCTACCACTTTATCAATAAGATATTTATAAACTATACCGAAAAGATGTCCCAAATTGTAAGTGCTGCATCAAGTGTTTAATGTTTTACGTTTCTATTTTAATGTTTTTGTGTATTTATCTTTTTATTTATTAAGTATTCCGAATTACTTGGAATTAAGATGTGTTTTGTTTACTTGGATGACTGTACTTTTAGTGATCTTGGTATAATGGTAGAGTTGGAAACTAGTATAATATTTCTCAATTAAAAAAAATCCCAAATGAGATGGAAGAAATATAATGGATATATGTAGTTTGATACTATAATGCTACCACAAGCTCTTATGCCATGCTTATTGCTATTCTCGTTGCTATAGTGGCTAGCACTCATGACTTTGGTACGTGGGGTCCCGAGTTTGATTCCCGGTTGAAAAAGAACAGAAATTGGAACGCACAAATGTAGTTCGGATTCCACCTCAAACTTTAGATTCAAGTGTCTAATAGCCTTACTGCTGAAAAGAAACACTAAACTTCAAATCACTATCAGATGAGCATAATTTATAAAGTTTCAGTAAACACTTCAAGAAAAGTATGTTGGTAGCACTGATCGTCCTACTTAGACCCCTCCGTCCTATTTAAACCCCTATCGTCCGGCTTAGACCCATTTTTGGTCCTCAATAGACCCATTCGTCCTGTATAGACCCCTTGGGTATTTTCGTGCATTGCAAAAGGGGTCTAAACTGAACGAAAACGTCCGGAATAGACCCATTGCAGCTACCTATCTATCTATCTATCTATCTATCTATCTATCTATCTATCTATCTATATATATATATATATATATATATATATATATATATATATATATATATATACAAGTATATGAAATATAAATAATATTATACCGTAGATATAATGTATATCAACGTATATTACAATATATAAATTTCAATAACTTGAAAGAGAATCATATTAACCCTTACTTATTGTTTATTTAGTACATGAAAGAAACTGCGTGAGGAGTTGATAGAGGATGGCTGAGGGTGAGGAAATCGAGAAGGGGTGAGGGAGTCGATTGAGGGTGAGGGTGGCTGAGGGTGAGGGAGTCGATTGAGGGTGAGGGTGGCTGAGGGTGAGGGAGTCGATTGAGGGTGAGGGTGGCTGAGGGTGAGGGAGTCGATTGAGGGTGAGGGTGGCTGAGGGTGTGTGTGAGGGAGACGATTGAGGGTGAGGGTGGCTGAGGGTGAGGGTGAGAGATGTTATTGAGGGTGAGGGTGTCTGAGGGCGAGTATGAGGGAATCAACTGAGGGTGAGGGTGGCTGAGGGTGAGGGTGAGGGTGGATGAGGGTGAGGGTGAAGGAGTCAACTGAGGATGAGGGTGGATGAGGGTGAGGGTGAGGGAGTCAACTGAGGGTGAGGGTGGCTGAGGGTGAGGGAGTCGATTGAGGGTGAGGGTGGCTGAGGGTGAGGGAGTCGATTGAGGGTGAGGGTGGCTGAGGGTGAGGAAGTCGATTGAGGGTGAGGGTGGCTGAGGGTGAGGGAGTCGATTGAGGGTGAGGGAGTCGATTGAGGGTGAGGGTGGCTGAGGGTGAGGGAGTCGATTGAGGGTGAGGGTGGCTGAGGGTGAGGGAGTCGATTGAGGGTGAGGGTGGCTGAGGGTGAGGGAGTCGATTGAGGGTGAGGGTGGCTGAGGGTGAGGGAGTCGATTGAGGGTGAGGGTGGCTGAGGGTGTGTGTGAGGGAGACGATTGAGGGTGAGGGTGGCTGAGGGTGAGGGTGAGGGAGTCGATTGAGGGTGAGGGTGTCTGAGGGTGAGGGTGAGAGATTTTATTGAG
>NW_027657897.1:0-17374 GCF_964235325.1 Thermobia domestica
ATTAAGTTGTGCTGCTTACTCCGCACACTTAAATCCGTTAATTATTCAGAAAAACAATATTTTGAGAATATGTAACGATTAGGTGGAAAAGTAAATATAGAAACTCTTACCTCCCCGCCCCCCCCCCCCCCCCGAAAAAAGAAAAGCCTTTATCTTATTACGGAAAATAAATATTGAAATGCCAGACAGTATGGCGAGTTATACTGTCGGAGGCCGGAAGATAGTGGGACTTCGGGAATTCTGACGCCCCATTATCCCTGAAATACCGGATATATATATATATATATATATATATATATATATATATATATATATATATAAATTTTATGATTTAACTATGCTCTCTTAACTTTGTATGTATATATTTCTGTATATTTGAAATTTCCAACGCACTATTGTATTTGATACTGTATATATTGTAATTTGTTTCTCTTTCTTTCAATAAATTTTAAAATTAAAATATGAATCCACATCATTACCTGTGACACCTGCTTATCGCCCATAATGTTTTAGATGGTATCGGGAGATGCTGCAGTGCCAGGCTAATGGTGGGTGTATTTAGCGATGCTAGTCATTTCTCTCTTAGACACAGTGACGGTCGTGTGTGTATGAGTGTCCATAGCCATTTAGGGAGCAGGAATATCGAGCGTGTGTTCTCACTCGCATACACGGCCCGCACTTGAATTCTAGTTTAAGGGGATATATTCACTTCGCTTATCGTAATCAGTGAAAGGAGTGCGACTAGTGTATCGTATATTCGTGACGTTGTCAATTCTGTCCTCTAACCTTATTTGGACACTTTGCGGACTACATCTTCTAGCAAGATAAGGCACCTTCTCATACAGTCAGGGCAACTGAAGCATGCTCTATTCGATATACAGCTTCTAACCTAGCTTGTTAGAATTGCAAATCTAACTCAATTGAGCATATCGTCCCTTTCGAGATAAAGGGGCGTATCTATTTATTTATTATTATTTTTTTTTTTAACTTTTCTAGGCGACAAGTTTAAAGATGTTATCATAAGTTTATTTTATCATGTTCTGTCAAAATTTAATTTGATCTCGTAAGTTACATACCTGAAACGAAGGATATCAAACTAAATTTTAAAAGAAGGCTGTAGGATAAATAATGAGAAAACGTCTAAAATTGTCTCCTGGAAAAGTTAAGAAAATGAGATACGCCCTTTTATCTTAAGAGGGACGATGTGTTTGACGGCCCTTGACTAGTATCCAGGCTTCGGCAACGACGATCACCAACCACTTAAAGATATAAACGAGCATAGAATAACATACCTCAGATATACTTTCAACATTTGTTACACATGCCTTAAGGTGAGAGCTGTGTAATATATTTGAGATGTCCTAATCATGGTGGTATAATTACTACCTACCATCACAATCGTGTTATACGAACTTCGGAATAGATCCGTGAATTCCTGTTAGTGTAGTTAAATGTGTTTCCGCTTGTGTGTATATATACAGTAGTATAACAGTATGGTTCTTGGCTCTTCACGGAATTCACTGTTGTTAAATACCAGCAGGAATGCCCCTCCCCCCCAGAAAAAAATATTAAAGAATTACCAATGAACCAAAATGTGTGGAAGATCGGTAGATAATTTCATATGTATCCAACCCTCATATTTGCTAAAACAATACATTTTCCTAGCAACTTCAGGTGACGTTCACTGAAAACACAGTAATATTTCTTACAAAATAGTGTTATCAAATTTATTTTATAAGATTTATTAGTTGCAAGATAAAGTACAGAAAGATTTTTCGGGCCACGGTGACTCAGTGGTAGTGCATTAACCTGTGATGCATGGTATCCAGGTTCGATCTCAATTCGCACCAAGTGAGCAAACAGCGTGCGTTGGTTTTGTAGAGGTTCTCCCGTTTCTTCCCACTTTCTTCATTCCGCCATTTTATTCATTCTTGTTATCATTATTTCTTTTAGCCTACATTGCATAACCGCAAAACATAAAACTGAGATTTTTCTTCCATTTTGTGCAAAGTGATCATTTTGGATGTATCCAATCTTTTCTATCAATCGTTTAATTTAAGAGAAATCTTGCTTTCTATTACATTTATTTAAAGTTTTACCTTTTTAGTTTCGATTTAAAAGCAATAAACGTTTATTATTCTTTGACTCTTGGCATGTGATATTCGAGAGAAAGAGAAGTAACTGTCCGTTTAGTATTGACTGCAGTGTAGTAATCAAGTACGTAACACTGTAAACGAAATATAAAGATGAAAATATTCAAAGGGTACTTCTCTGTTGGACTAAATTGCCTGATGTCGCTGACACCTAATCCAAAGCTCCTATGTAATTACACAGTTAACGTTAAAATCAATACAACAGTGAGGAGACGTGTATACGTTGGTGGTAGGGTGTAAATTGTGTGTGTGTGTGTGTGTTTTACATACTGCATATTCGTGAATTCAAGCGTACGTAGCATGTATTCTTGCAGCCACATGTTATACAGATAATAAACCGCTCGAATTCTTTCTAAAATTTTTTGAAAGGCATATAATGTTTCACTTCTTGATTTTCATCGCATTGTTGTACCAAACATAAGTATGTCAATTATTTTACAATAGTTACTAGGAGATGAGGAAGTGGAAGGATTCATTACTTTGTCTTACTGCTAAAGTGTGCATTTCAGAGATATGAATTAAGAGGATATTCCATAACTCATCTATAAGATACAGACTTCGTACTTGAAAAAATCAGGGAAAATCTTCTGTGATTATGTACCTACGCCTTAGTGACACTCATTGGATTTTTTTTTCTGCAGAAAGAGTTGTATTATTAGACATTAGACAGAGTCATCTGCATAACCTCTCTATTATTGTGTAAGTCACTATAAGAAGAGTGTTCACCAGTGGTATTTCTTTAATATATCTATCGACTTACCAATTTTCTTTCTTGACATATCAGAACTTTTTCTTGTTGTACAATACGTGCATCGAGAATGAAGTTAAGCAGAAAAGTATTTGTTTTTGTTAAGAACAGGAAAAAGTATTATCTTACTAGATTATTTTAAGACTTCCAAACTATACTGTACATAAGTGTCGGAAGTTTCACAGAACGACTTTGACCATCCGTCGATAGGTATCGATAGGTATCAGAGCAAGAACGGTATGAGATAGCGACAAGCGATTTTCTGCAATCGATTCAGGGTGTCAAGATAACGTATCACACTCTATCAAACCCGGAACTGGTTGAAATTTAGTTTTACTTCTGGTTTCAATACTGACTTCTGTAAAGCGAAAACGGTCAGAAATATCGAGATACGGTTTTTTTGCAATCGATTTAAGTTTCCCAAGAATAGTTCTGTCTTCTATGATAACTCTCTATTCAAACCGGAAGTGATTCAAATTACAATTCTGGTTTCAGTATTTATCACGATAGAACGAAAATAATAATAAATAATGGCAAGTCGTTTGCCATCGATTAAGGATCTGAAAGGAACATATCACAACCTACAACAATCTACTGAAAGCAGCAGGGGATGAAATTTACTACCATTTCCGGTTTCAACAGTGATTTCCGTACAACAAAAACTGGAAGAGTTGTCGAGAAGCTCTTTTTTTCAATCGACTGAGCTTCCCAACTGTAGGCTGTTTCCTTCTTTTGCCTCTATTCAAACCAGAAGTGGTTCAGATTAACATTTCCCAGTTTCAGCTTTTATCCCATAAAACAGAAAGCGTAAAATTTGGTGAGTAATGGCTTTTTTATATCAATTCAACGTCCGAGGAACAAATTCCGTCTGATCTATTGCTGCCAGTAGTTACAGATTTGCTAGTTCAAGTTTGAGTGTTGAATTCGCATAATTTGGGAGTCTACCGTAGTTTTATACTGTAAAACGAAACTCACTTTCTTGTCATACTGGCTGTATGTGAATACTTACTGAATAAATACTGAATAAATAATTTGAAGTAGAATATAACCAGCTTATCATCTGATCATTTTTTATAATTAAAATTGATTGAAAATATGAGTAAACCCTCGCATATACAGCATGATAGAATCTTCATTATTTCATTCATGAAATGTAATGCCTATTTGATGTCCGTTATTAAGTATAAAAAGGAAGCTTCACAGTTAATCGTGGTTCGTCTGGCATGGTTCTAAGCTCAAATAGCAATTAATCTGCAGAATAATTATCTGCATTAGCATTCGCAAATGCTTAGTTGTCATTGAGAAACATATGTAATTTAGTTCTTTCTTTGTAGTAAGGGACTACAATTTTGACCCAGGTGTTAATGTCGTGTATTTGTAGGTATGTCCACATAATGTTTCTTGGTTGAGTTCCCTTGTGTGATACACAGTCACTATTAGTTCAGCTATCTGCCTCCAACGTATGAATCACATAATTTACGCATGGTGACACACCGTAATTGGTTTTCCGTGTTCCTGCACAAAAGGAATTGCTCTCACTAAAAGAAAGAGCTTAATGGACCATAGTGATGTGTGGTCCGGAGTTGGTGAGGGGACAGATATGTAGATTTCTGACAAGATAATGCTCTTTTTTTTTTTTTCGTTACAAAATGGAACATCTTATTGAAATACCATGTAGCATAACTTTACAGATTTAGTACTTTAGAAAGATACTCGCGAAGAAACTGATACTTTGCGTTTGTCACTACACCATTTTCAAAATATATATATATATATATATATATATATATATATATATATATATATATATATATATATATATATATCAATAGAAGATTCCTTTACATTGTGAACCAAGATGTAAGACAAAATAATCTGGTTTTCCCACATTTTATTTTTTTCCACGATTACTTTGAACGAGTTAGAAATATGAGCTTGCCGGCCAGTTCCCCATTTAAGAAATTACGTATTTCAATCAATATTTGTGATAATGAACACAGACTAATGGTTTTAAGTGCTACAATGCCCGCATGAATTTTTACAAAGGGGCAAATGACCGATACACAAGTGACGTCGCGAATGTGCACACCTTCATACGCATGATATTTCATGAAAAACGATATTATTATTGACGCATGTTCTATAACTATTAACTACAGTAAATATATTAAATGCTGTAATGGGTCAATGAGTAAATCTAATATTGGGCGTATATTTCGAAGGACCGGTCCCCTTTCGAATATCCATAGTTGCTCCGTTGTGGGCCCCATTGAGGGGAAGTTTTGGGTGTAAAAGAGTACAACAAACGGATAAATAAAGTAATGCGGAACTTCAACCGTCTAGCATGGTCGAGCGGTATAAGAGCTGTCAATTGCAAAGCCTCTCCATTACGGGTTATCATCCCGCTCAAGCATGGATGTTATGCATTAATTTGTCACTATAACCATTCATTCCGTTAGCTTAAAGAATATAACCGTTGAACGTAGAATTACAAGATTCAACGCGGAATTCCGAATATGCTAGTGTAAAAAACAAATAATCTAAGTTGTGCAGGACCCCAGCTGGGCAAGAATGGGGATTAAACAAAGTGCGCATGGATAGTTAAAAAATTACGGAAAAAGGGCATTTGTAGGTTGGGAACGATATACAAAGTTGGATCTTTCGGAACTAAGTAATGATTTTGTTCAGATTGGTTTGGTACAGGAAGCTACTCGTGAGCTTTTGTTAATGCGGTGACGAAAATCTTAGAATTATATACCTATCGGAAATAAGATATGATGTTAGCAATATCCAAATGCTGTAACTTACTATGTAATAACCGATTATGTTTCCTCAGTTGAATAGTCACTTACTATTCTCCAACAATGAAAAGCATGATTTTCTAGCACAATAGTTTTTAGGGTATTATTTGGATTTAGTGTTGTTAAAAACGTGTCGCGTTCGAGTCAAAAATAAGTAATACTTTTCGCAAATTATCATTGTGGACGTTACTGGTTAAAAGTGAAGCATTCCGTTTCGGTGCCTTTAGATACGTTAGGGAATATCCTTATACCGAGTACCTTAATAAAGATTGTAAGTAAATGATCTCGAATCTCAAATTGATTACTTTAACTCGTTGATGTGGAACAATGATTTTCTACTTTTGAAGAGAATTATCTACTTTGCTGTTACCTATTGCATTGTACCAATTGTTTCAGGATATTGCAAGCAAACATTTTCACATGTAATATTTTTCTTAACCATACTCTTACATAAAATGTCATATGTTATGAACGATATTGCTTGCTATAAGTTAATGGGAAATTAAAACTACTTAAAGTAATATTAGGTTATTATTATTATTATTATTATTATTATTATTATTATTATTATTATTATTATTATTTGTTGGATACAGGTGTAATGTGTGCTCGCTCCTTTTTCGAAAGTAATTGATCAAATCTTTAAGTAGAAGAGGTATCATTTTTCTTAAAAAAAAATATGACTTAATTTTAAGTAACCAGTAACCGAGCGAAGTGGCTCAAGTGGTAGAGCGTTGGCTTCGCATTCGGAAGGTTGTGTGTTGGATTTCAGGTGCCGGCCATCCTGACGGACTTTCCAGGATTTTCCTCAGGCCTGCCAGGCAAATGCCGGGATGGTACCTATTAAACAGGCCCTGGCCGATCCCTTCCTAAATCCTTTCCATTGTTATTGTTGTAGTCAGATATCCAGTATAAAATCGCCTTTGAGCTGTATCTGGTGATTGTTAAATAAATAAATTAAATAATTGAAAGTTCAGATTAGGATTAGTATGGAAATTCCAATGACTTTGATTTTCTTTTAGTTGTTTTTTTCTAACCTCACAATGTTAATCCTATATTCTGTAAAGAATTATCACAGTCCAAAATACGAGATATTTAAATTGAAGTAATTGCGTGTATAAATATTTACGAATTTTTGCTTCTCTAATACTATACTGATACGAGACCCCGCGTGACAACAGAGAGAGAGAGAGAGAGAGAACACGTTCATTTCCTTGTGAGATTATTAGTTCTGTGCATTATACAGATTTTCAAAGAACTGGTAATTTTGCTGTTCCTCTATTATAATGTTTAACAAGCATTTAACATTGATCTCACGGCCATACAGATGAGGTGAGATCGTGCCGTAACAGAGTTTCTCCTTTTTCATAATTGAATTCTCGGATAAAAGGCAGACTGCCGTTGAGTTTTCAAAACAAGCCACCATGGTGAAGCCAGGCCAGCGAGGACGAAGTAGCTAGACACTAACCGGAAAGCACCAATGCAAACTCCCCAGTTAATCGGAGTTCCGATAACGAAATCCAATTTGTTGGCTAGTCGTATGTATGTGTTTTTGGAAGGGACTGTATACCGAGTTCAGCCGCAATCTCTTCAGTAATGATTCCAGGTTCCCTCTCTTTTCCCCTCCCCCTTCTCCTCTGTCGCTTGTTAGTGTTCGCGTTTCTATGATGGGCATCCATGCTGACCCTTGCTTGACCCGATGCCATAAAATTTACTGTCGTAATGAATTTTGAATATGATGTCTGGCTTACTGTAATTTTCTTCCACTTTGTCAAGTGTAGGATCTGCGAAGTAATGCAATGGCTATATTAGTAAACAAGAATGATTTTTTTCTCACTCGTACTGATGAAGATAATTAGTTCTTTTTTTTAAAGTGATGCTCCGTCTTTCTTAATTGAAGCTTTCATGGTAAATTTTTCGTGCAGGCGATTGTTAATTGTGTAGACAATTTTGTACGTCCGCGGTAAGTTCTTTAATAGTTGTGTCAGTATTGAATTAATGATAAGTTACATAATTTTTGTACAATTTTGGTTCACTGAAGTTACCCAATTTCACATTTTTTCCTTGTTAACTGTTGTATTTCAGAGTTGAGTTATACATATTATGCATCATAACTCATTTTTATGCGTTATTACTGTGCGTAAAATCGATTTTTTTTTCTTGTAAATGTGTCATTGCAATTAACCATTAATAGTATCTTTTACTACATACTAAACGATAAATACTTACTACACATTACTGTACTACCCGTAGAAGTGTTTAATTTACTTATTCATTATCTATCCTACTAATAAATCGACAAACTACAGAATAAAAAGTGTTGCCAGAAACGAAAATCTGAAGCTTCAACATAAATATGGTATATCTGGCATATACATTATTCTGTAAAACGAGATAGTTATATACCATATTTATGTTGGAGCTTCAGATCTTCGTTTCTGGCACCACTTTTTGTTCTGTAGTTTGTCGATAGATTAGTCATAATAATGGTAAAATCAGGAGATCACAATTATAGAGAGAAACTTTGTACTATTTATTTTAATGCTGCCACCAGCCTAGTCCTATACAACGAATATGCTGAAAGAAATTCCATTAGACGACCAGACCCATCACACTGTAATAAATTACATTAGACCTATGAGAGCAGTTCTACTTTCCCACGCTATAAATTGTGCATCAAATACCCAATTAGGTAATATATATCTAGATTTAAGCTAAGCATTTGATTGCGTAAATAACTCACTTCTGCACAAATTAGCAAACAGGTTTAATATACATGGCATATGACTAAAGCTCATTGCACGGTACCTTTCTGACAGACAACAACGTGTAGCCACTTCTGGCGATACATCCACCTTCTAGTAAGAATTGATGTTCTACAAGGGAGTGTCCTCGGTCCCTTACTTTTTCTCTTATTCATAAATGATCTTACCGATCATCTTCAAACTACATCTAGTAACACTCTTGTGTTTGCTTATGATTGCAAACTCTTCGGAGAAATCTCTACACTTCAAGATTCCATTAACCTTTAAAATGATCTCTCATTACTTTCTTCTTAGTGTGAAACTAGGCATTGAAAGTTAAATCCTTACAAATGCATTTCTCTTAGAATTTAAGTACGAGGAAAAATCGTATTAAACAAGATTACACTATTGACAATTCAAAATGTACAGGCGCATAACGATATTGGTGCTACATTTTATAACAAGCTTTGTTTCAGTGAACATATTGTTAGAAATGTACAAATTTACAGAAATTCAGAAATGTACATATTTACAGAAATTCAGAATTTGAAGGCACTGCCTATTTAATACACGCCTTGATTTCTCCTGGAGTGAATACTATCTACCATTTTGTCTATGGCTTGTTCCGCACATCTTACCAAATTAGACACTTCCTTCAACTTCTTTTTAGCCATTGTTTGTCGCATTATTCCAGAGGTACGTAAGTTAATGAAACTATCATGAGAATACTCAATATAGCATCGTATACTACTCGTTGCAAAAGAGTTAATATTTTGTTTCTACATAAAATAGCAAACAGAAAATTAAACTGTCATTCAGCACTTACCACAAATTATTTCAGAGTCCCTATTCGTACAGCATGGAATACGAATCTAAACTCCAAAACCTAAATTTCCAATAGTTCAGAGATCGCCCATGCACAGAGTTCCGACTCATTTTAACAAACATCCACCTACAATAGACATTGTTTTGTGAATATTTGTGATTATTTTCTTGATGTTGTTATTTCTTGCGTTATTGTTTACATGTTCAACGAACTTAAAAAGTTCGTTACTAAATTCTCTATGTCTGTCTGTTTGTCTGTTATTTTCGAATTTTTCAATTGTGAGCCCTCCATTCGATAGAGCATCAAAAGCTATCTGAGAAAGTGATGGAATTTTTCGCGTCACTCTTACCGTTCCCGAGATATTGGCCAAAAAATGGCCGATTTCGGGAGATTTGAGGAGCCATCCATATCTCGGGAACCATAAGTCAGAGAGGTCATATTAGTGTGGATCAATACCTAAGAGGATGGTGCACATATTGGTACCAAATAGTAACCGATGGACCCTGGCCAACTGGCCGTCGTTCCTCAGATATTGGCCCAAAAAAAGTTCGAATTTCGGGAGATTTAAGGAACCATATCTCGGGAACCGTAAGTCATAGAGATATGATATTTTGCGAGAAACAGAAGGTGCGGATAAAAAGATTTACATGCAGGAACAATCACAATTATTCTTCCCGCTCCATCTCTCCATTCTTTTTAAGTTCGTTCTGGCAATGCTCTTGAAGCATTCTCAACTAGTTCTTAGTGTAAAATGAGCAAAGTGCTTTATCTGGAAATGTACATGTAAATAAATACACATTGTAACTCTGTGTGGATTTTTTTTTTTTAATTTATTGTAATGGAATGTTATGCTGCTGTTACCATACTGCAATTCATTCGATTTATTCATTTATATACGTAAATCCGTAGTTTTATTTGTGCATTTTGTCTATATATAAATACAGCTTTGTTCTGTCTGGATGAGCTTGGAAAATCATTCTTCAAAAGGGATTCGTAAACTTCAATACTTGTAACTGTTTAAAGACTAGTTATTTCGCGCCGTTCTTCACCTAAGTATCTTCCTTGAAATAAAAGAAACATTACATGTAATTCCATAGCTGTGTTTACTTTCTAATACATTTATACATATTGATAATTAATTATTCATGTTTTTGCTTTTTCGTGATTAAATACGAGTAAAAGAAACTTTTGGGTGGAAGATACCTGGAGCTAGTTAGTTGATCAGCAGGATGTTCCTCCTCAGAAAACTCTCTCTTAGTCCATTCGTTGCAGCCTCTCAGAGTTCCCAATATAAAGTCGATCAGAGTAGCCCTCTACGGAGTCCCTCTTTGATATTCGTGGAAGCAAGAAATGCTAATATATATGTCAAGAAGAGATGGGGAGTGTTCCCTAATTCCATTCTATAGGAAAGTACTAATTAGTTAATGGAATTGACCCTGCGCCATCTGTCTTCAGTTTGGTAGGGATTTTTGTGAGTGTATGCGTGTTTTTTGGTCCGTGCTTCTCATTTGCTGTCTTCCTACTTGAATATTCTTTTCTTTTCCGCGAAGCGAGAAAGTAAATTCATCGACGTAACATGTAATGGCAGGACATTTCTTTGACCAATCCATGATTGATTTTTCCCCTCTCCGCTTCAAATACCCAAGATTTTTTTTAAAAAAAGCGTAGAAAAGGGAATATATATATATATATATATATATATATATATATATATATATATATATATATATATATATATATATATATGCATATTTGTCATCTAATCTCAAATGTGTTCCATAATTTCGTTAAAAGGGTATATTAATATTGCTAAAGAAGTTTGACATCCAAAAAAGTGGTAACAAGAAAAGCGCTTCAGAACTTTACTTTCCTTTGTTTTATTGTTTTGCAAACAAACAATGAAAAATAATAGTATTTTCCCCAAATGGTTGCCGTACGCTCTTTCTATATAATTTCCCAGTTCACCCCTTCAGTAGTCGTTTCAGCGGCTACGGCGGATGTAATCCTATATTAATTATCATTATAGTTAAAAATATAATCATACATTGTAAACTTCAATAACATTACTGTATAGGTAATACAGTGGATAGTACAATTTAAAAGTGTACTTGCTTTGGAAGTTGCGGATGATTTTTATGCCTACAGTGAGCAAAGAGAACGTTTGTCAACATGCTATATAATCACATAATTAGTAACATCGTTATATAATATATATTTTTTAAACTGTTTTTCATCATTCGTGAGATCATTCTCTAAAATACCCTAAAAATATGTTTAAAATGTATTTGTGCTGTACATATGTCAAAGATTAAAAATCAAATTAAATCTTCAATCTCACGCTACTACAGTGTGTCCAATATACAATGCAACCCGGAATTTGGGATAGTAGAACTTCTGAACCTTCACGAATAATGGTTATACCAAAATGAAGCCTTGTTCACGCATATATTTTTAAACTACACGGTTAAAACGGTTGAAGTACACTAGGGGCCACACAATTTTGCCAGTTGTAACCGAAGGTGTAAATCAATTTTTTTGTGTGTGCAAAACATGTAAATTGACTCATAACTCATACGTATGGATGTTCTATCGTTAATTTTCAGTTTGTTTAGTTGGAGTAGCTTGAAAGCTATGGAGCAGAAAAAAAAATCATTTCCACCGATAACTAATCGAATGAGGCCTCTGTAAGGGGGAACTAGGAAAATCGTAGTTTTCATAAATTAACACTTTGAATTGGCAACTTTGCTGATGTTTCAGTGCATCAAAAAATGTGTGAAGGATCTGTCTACATTATGCAATTCCTGAAAAACGAACTTTGAAATTATCATGATAAAACGTTTACTTACGTGCACCCGGCAACACTGCTACTATCAGAAATGAGTTACCAGCTCTACAGCAGATGCTAGGAGTGTCGCCTGTTTTGATTCAAACACTGGTTCACACGTTTCACCAGGTTGGCAGCAACTTTACGAAGATTAGAAGTGTTAATGTTCTCAATGGCACTGCGAATGTTCGTTTCCAGATCTTGAATAGTTCGAGAATTGTTCTTGTATACCTCTTTAAATAGCCCCATAGGAATGAATAGCAGTGTTGCCTGGTGCATGTAAGTAAAAATTTTATCACGATAATTTCAAAGTATGTTTTTCATTGTTTTCAGGAATTGCATAATGTAGACAGATCCTTAACACACCTTTTGATGCACTGAAACATCAGCAAAGTTACCAATTCAGGGTGTTAATTTATGAAAACTACTATTTCCCTTGTTCCTCCTTACAGAGGCCTCATTCGATTAGTTATCGGTGGAAATGAAAAATTCTTTTTCCTGCTCCATTGTTTCCAAGCTACTCCAATTAAACAAACTGACAATTAACGATAGAACATCCATACGTATGAGTTATGAGTCAATTTATGTGTTATGCAAAAAAAAAAAAAAAAAAAAAAGATATACACCTTCGGTTACATGTGGCAACACTGTGTGGTTCCTAGTGTACTTCAATCGTTGCTTCCTAGTTTAAAAATATATGCATGAACAACGCTTCATTTTGGTATAACCAATATTTGTGTATCAGTTCAGGTTCAAAAGTTCTACTATCCTAAACTTCGGTTGAATTGTATATTGGACACCCTGTATTATGTGTAGCCTAAAAATAATGATGGGAAATAATGACTAAGTATTACACTAAAAGATTACATGCCGAAAATTTAGGGCAAAATATTTGATGTGCCTAGTATCAAAATCCGCCACATCCATTTCGCATAGTTTCGAGTAATCTCGCAAAACGTGTAGTGAAGCTCCATATACACTCGAACAAAGTCCCATATGTAAACTAGTTTTTTTTAGTATGAAATATTAAGCTTTTAAACAAAATTCTATTTCTGTGAAATTCCTTTAGATCAAACATATAACAAGCGGTATATAACTCAATTTTGGTTTTAAAAAATGGATTTGGCGGCTTTTGATACAAGGCGCCACATTTGTTCACTAATATAGTGTACTCGGAGATTAAGCCTACGATCTTGCAGATTGCTCTGTCTTCTGTCATTTAACTCTTTGATCACGTGTTGTATAATTAAAATTTATACATGATTTAACGCTTCTTTTCCATAATAATAATAATATAGCACAATATTGTTGTATGATTTTAAAAATCATGAATTTAAAATTTAAACTTTTTGCCTCAGTGTTTTATTGAATTGGTGTGCTTTACCCGATGAATTTACGTTCGTTATAATAATTCTGTCCATTTTATGGTCTGTTGTTCAGTTCAATTTCTCATGAGGAATATAAATTCTATTAATCATTTGGTGTACGGATATCATATTTTAGCATCAGTAAGATCCTCGAATGATTTTAAAGGGGTTTAAGAGTTCATTGTGTGTTCGAAGACCCAAAAAATTGAACAGAGAACATTCATTGTCTGTCTAACTAGTCATGATTTACTAAAAAATATGCAATTATTGAAATAGATGCATAAATACTTATTTTTTCTTTGAATTTTTTCTTACTGCTATCAATATATACTGCACTTCTTCGTAGAAGCAAGTGTTGTGTACAGAAAAAGTAAAATCAGCTAATCCGAATCGATACTTCATTATCCCAGCTAGATACCTTTTTTTTCTTAAGTAAGATATTAATTGACGAAGAAACCCTTCTTCGTGTGAGTATACTTTTAAGTTGTAATATTCAATCTAAAATGTTTTCTCCAAGAATTTTCTGCCGTCTTTTAATTGATGATTTGTGCAATTGTATAGGAAAAATTGTTTCAGTGAATTCACATTCGTGACAGCCAATGTTAAAACACTTAGTAACACCATGCAGAGAATTTTAATTGACGAAGGGAGGTGTAGGTTTTTAACAGACAATTCAACTGTTTCTCATTGCTGGTACATAAAATACATATCACGTAATAAGATAATTAATCAGCCTAAACAAAGAATTCTCACAATTTAAAAAAAAATGTTATAACGAATTAAAAACGAAGGATTTTCAAAATTTAGTTATTTAATAATTATGCTGATATGTATGTATTATTTTATACAAAATGTCTTATTAATGTTATGATTGTCATACAAGTAAGTTCATGTTAAAAATTGAGTACATTATGTTGTATACTTCTAGGCGTTGCTATCTTTTAATGAATAGGCGATTCGTTGATCGAGTGGTATTTCGTGTTTGTTCAAGAATGATCGAGTGATCTGATACTCAGCTATCTTGAGAACTCCATTTCGTACATCTCATATCCTTTAGAAGTTCCCAGCACGAAGCTTAGAAATTCTGGGGAAACTTTTTTTTTTTTCTCCTTTCTGTTTCGAAGGTGTTAGTACCTTGTGTGTATACTTCCCATATGTCGGTATTTGCATTTAAGAATCTCATCCAAAAACGTGATTTTTCCGTTTTGCCATCCCATTCCATTCAATCCCGTGCCCTGGTTGCCTGCCTCCCTACCTAGCTACCGATTCTGTTTTCAATGTTGTCGCTGTGCGTCTCGAGCGCTTTCATCTTGATTCAACATATTCAGTGTTGGCTGCTGGGGTCGAGAATGATTTCAGCCGACATAGTCCCTGAATGAATTTAACAAAGCGCTTGAGCGACACAGTCGAAAGGGTAGATGCTGGGGCTTCTTGTCAAGAGAGAGAGTGTGTGTGTTTGTGTGTATGTATGTGTGTGTGAGAGAGAGAGAGGAAGAAAGGAAAAGAAAATAGAAGAAAAGGGAGAAGAAAGAAAAAAAGCTGTGAAAAATCAATATTTTCTCTTTGGACAAAGCTCTTATGTAGTGTGATGGAAGGAAGCAAACACTTGAAGAGTGGTCATCGGTTAGATACTTCACTAGGAGTCGTGTTTGGAAGTTAAACATTGCCGGCGGAAACTGCCCGTTGTGTGGCACTTTGAAAAAAATTCATGCGTTTCCGTTGCGTAAACTGAACTTCAGAATTCTTTACCATTGAAGGGAAGTTTGTTTTCTTGATTAACTACCAAAGCACTCAATAAACCCGTATTCGTTTTGTAAATATATTAAATATGTTCTCTACAGTAGATTATATTGTATATTTATTATACTTTTCCTTGAGAGAAATCAAAATAATAACTTCCACACAGGGCCACAGAGTTTACTCACAACCCTTAACTTTTTGAATACCATTACTGAATGCATCTGTTCTCAAGAGCTTTCTCGTGGTTATATAGTTAGTGTGTGCACCTGTGGTCCTACATTATTTTCTTCTTCTTTATAACATATTGTGCAATTTGAAGCACCGTTGCCGAAAATACCTACAATTAAAAATGGAAGTAATTTATAGATTAGATATACAATATCGTTGTATATATATATATATATATATACAACGATATTGTATATCTAATATATATCTGTAAATCACGTTTTCAGTCAAAATCAAGTAAAAATATTTCATTTGCTTACCTTTAGAATACCAATATCTGGTCCAAATGATCTAGATCCTCAAAAGTATTGTAATATTTATTTATTTATTTTGTATACTGCTGTTACGCACACGCCTAAAATGCCATGATTTGTTCTTTCATCTTCCCAGATATTTCTTTTAAAGTTATAAGTTTTATTTTTTAAAGTAACATTTCTTATTTTGGAATGCAAAATATTGATGATAATGCTTTTACAATAATTTTGTGTTCCTGTTGTCGTGTCTCCTTTTCTCACCTCGCAAAAATCAAGATTTAGGATCAAAAATGGTTGAAAAAAGAAAATAGGAAAAGTTCACCCTGTTTGACAAATCTTGTTATAAAGTACAAGTAAAGAGATGTATCTGTTACAAGTAAAAAGATGTGTGGACAGATAACGGTGTCTCATTCCTGACAGCGGCCAGTCTTGCCTCCCGCAACCCTTTCTTTTTCCGAGTCATATAATCAGATTGTCAACTAACATAACTTTGAAGATATCCATTAGATGAACGATCAGTGAGGAACAATGGTGTGAATGGATCAGGAGAGTGTGTTTATTTCTATTAGCTCGACGAGAAGGAAATCAAATCCTGCTGATTCTGCAACACCTGATTGTTGTTTCCAACATTGTCACATTTCCTTGTAAAAAGTAATATTAATGAACTATAAGAGCTAATTTAAAAATAAAAACATGAACAGGTAGTATTGGGGTAGGTTAACATCTGAAGAAAATTTGAACTGCATAAGACAAATAGTTTTCATAATATTTTGGAAAGAAGTTCACCATCTTATTATAGAGGGACTGATGATCTCAGCTCAAAACGTTAGACACGGCCGTAAATTTGAGTTTTTAGTGGTATGATGATAGTTCAGTGAGAAAGTATTAAATTACGGAATGCAAGATCGTAGTTCAATTGTAGACTTCTCAAAATTTATGTGGTTGCGTATCAAGGGCGGGACGTACTAGCCTATATGTTTTCGGGGAAGTCTCGATATTTCATTGATTTATCTATAGTTAAGATCTATTGTGAACATTATCATAAAGGGCTGTGCTGTGATAAAGTAAAATATACCAGTACTATGTGTATAAGTTGGGGCTGCCTTAGTTCAGTCGGTAACACGGCGGACTTACGCGCAAGAGAAACGAGTTCAAATCCGGGTCCAAACTAAAAGTCTTGTGGATGTGCGGCACCCACAAGATTATTTGTGTGGGTGCCGGAGCCCCGGAGCACCCACGTAGTCGGCGCGCATATATATATATATATATATATATATATATATATATATATAGGGTAATTTTGGGTAATATGGGCAGAAAAATACAAAATGTAATATTACTTATATTCATCAATAGATAATATGACAAGAAATGTTACAGAAACATAGAATGATACCTTACTTACCCTTTCAGGGATTTTATGTTCACGAATATATAAGCGTATTGCGAGGAAATATTAAATACTAACCGTACTTCAAATGCCCATATTAACCGAAGAATATGTGTAATATGGGCAGGTAATTTGGATAATATGGGCAGGCGTACTGTTTGGTTAGATTGATTTAACCAATTCGTTTTTAATCCATTATTCACGAAAAAATGCAAAAAAAAAATGAAAAATAAGAAAACTAAATTACGAAACATGGAAATAATGAGAGATCAAAGCCACGATCTCAAACTACGCTCATA
>NW_027657898.1:0-17322 GCF_964235325.1 Thermobia domestica
ACCCGAAGGGTACTATCCATGATGCGTTACCTTTTTATTTTTACAGTAGAAGGTTCCTCTGTAGGCACATGAAACCATTGATTTGCAGTTTCTGTATGCAGATTAAGCTACTGAGACTATTCACTAATGACATCCATGCACTTATTTACAATATTTACATTAGAATACGAGTAATATTTTGTAAACAGTACGTTATTGCAAATGTTTACTGTGATGAATTACATATGAATAGTACAGGAGAAGAATGACGAATATCACATTTTTAGTAAGGTTTGGTTGTTAGGTTTAGAATTTTTTTTCCTGCACCAAGATATATAACATGGGTTGTAACAATAAGTTGTAATCCACTCGTGGTTGTACCCATAAGTGAACTACATCCTGCGTTCACCATCCATTTTATATATTTTGGTGCAGAAAAAACATTTTCTGAACATAACCAAACCTGACTGAAAATATGGCTTTCATCGTTCTTCCCATGTACTACTCATATTTGAGTGATATATGAATTTGTATATTTACACAAAGTGACAGTTTCTCACAAATAAACTTGTGCTTAAGAATGCGTTACACTGCCCAGTACATACTTACAATATGCTTTATATTTGCGGCCACTAAATAGTTTTATTGTTACTGACACCGAGGTTCACATCACTACTTCCTTTGTACCTTTTTTGTGGATTGTCATCTGCCTTCGTGAATGGCCTGTTTGGTTCCCTGATTGGGAGCCCACGAAACACACGAGAATCAGCGAGCTCTGGTAGTATACATTTCATATACGTAAAACCATCGCAGTTTTGGCACAAGGTCATTGAGGAAGTCTTCATTACGTTCTATTGTTATAATGGCATAATTTTCATTCTGATTACTAGGTATCTCACTTGCTACAGGGATGAACACGAAAAGATCACACTTCTTCATTCCAGCACAAAGCATTTGCTGTTGAATTTGGTAGTAGTACGTGTGGTTTTTTGGGAGAAAAAATTTTCATTCTTGCGTAGCCAGAAGGATTTTATTTTTTCGCAAGCTTCAGCGATACTTTCGCAAAATCGTGCACTGTAAGGGCACTTTATTTCCAAGAGATATGGTTCTCCTTCATCTGGATAAACGACACCATCTGGACTTGCCCCTAGGAAGGGGTTTCGCTTATCTATGAATAGACCACAAGGAATAACAGAGACTCCTAGAACCTGTTCATATTTTCTTCGTGCTATAGCCTCGTGTGCTATCCCCCAATTTGTCGCAACAGTGTTATATTCCTTAGGATACACCAAGTCCTTCACTATCTTTGCACAACTAGTGTTTTGTTTTCTGCAAGCAATCCTTTTCGCATTTGATGCAGTAATCCGGATTTTTTCGACCTCAAACCAAGTCTCAGTTAGGCTTTGATCACGTGTTTGTTCCAGGGGCGTCATTTCAGACTTTGATTGAAGGGGCAAGAGCACCACCGACATAAGATTTTCACGTTTTGTACCAGTATATTAGTAGACAATAGATTAAAGTATATGTATTCCTCAAACTCTTGGGGGGGCAATTGCCCCCTCCTGCCCCTCCTAAATGACGCCCCTGGTTTGTTCCTCAATTATCTTGATTCTTTCACTACTGACTGCCACCTTCCGTTCATAATAGTCCTTACAGGGCCGGATCTGACATGCCGAGTTCTTTTATACAGCCCGCGAAATTGTCCGTTATTAAATTATCCGATAATTATTTCTTGTGAAAATGTCATATATTACCTTTTACAGCCCATGACGACAGTAAGATTTCTGTGATTCGGCCAATCCCTGTTCCTACTTGCAAATGCCTGATTTATAGCATTTACACTATTAGTAAGCGCTACTGACAAGGGACATCACCCAATTGTCCGTTATAACGACTCACCAAGGGTAGTCGTCAACCTGGTTCGATCGTTGATATATGAATCTCGAGTGGTAGCAATTGTTTGCATGTAAAAGTATCTTTAATAATTATATATACTATTATTCTCACCTTTTCTATAAGAATTATAAAGTCGATGAACGGTATCAAATGATTTATTAGTTGATACACTTTTATGTATTTTCATTCAAACTGTCATGCACACAGACATGATGATTCGGTATCCATAAACAATTACATAGCAACTAATTACATAACACTATCTATATCTCTTACAGATATTAAAAACATTCTTCTTTTGTTAATATTAAATTAACATTCTATTAAGTATAGTGCACATGTATGAGCACTTTCTGCCCAAGGTACAGGTAATTAATAATCTATCCAAAGTATTTCGTTATATAAAATGTCGCCCGACAATTGGACTGAATATAAAAGTCATAAGAAAGCTTGGCTTTTATCTTCAAGAACCACTGGTCCGTTTACAATAATGGTCTTACACTACTTATGCCTTTCACATTTTGATCGCCCCTCATATGTATCTTCATTACATATCATAGATATAGATACATTTATAACAAATCTTTCACTTCATTAATACTTATCTTTTATTACATTAATTATATTTATTTCATTATCCTTCATTACATTATTATTATATTTTATTATTAAAACGTCGTCGCCTATTTATTTAATACTTGAAGGGTGCGAAGTCAAAATCGTAAGAAGCAATTACAGTTAAAACATGAGTTACCATTATCCAGGGCGCTTTATATAATAATTATATTGGGTGATATTTTAAAATAAACATTGGATCAATAAGGCACCAAAATATAGAAGAATCTCATTCGAGACAGTCGTTGAATAATTGACTTAATAGAATGAATTTTATACTTAACATAATCTTTGACAGTTAGGTTTTTAACACAAGTCAATCTAATATAAATAATCTTTGTTTTTAATCAATTATGAATCGAATTATAATTCCTCATATTGCCTGTATAGCGAAGTTATAAGAATTGTTTTCATTATCGATATTAACACATAAACTTAAAAATAAAAGTTCACAAGAATCTATAACTGATATGGGTTTAACCTAATTTCATTAACGGTAATCAGCTTACATTCGTACTTGCATATGATTCTAATAAAGTACATTGTACTGCACAATCATGATTAGGTTCCACAATATGTTGTACATGTATTTCATCGTGATTCTGATTTTGATACGAAGTGCCATCTCTTGACCTCCAATTACGTCTATCCATGTAGCTTGTTGTATTCCTGTAATTTCGCCCTATATTTCGATTGTTTTTATGTCTACTTCTGTTGGGTGATCTGACATCAGAATTACCACGATTAATTAGGTTAGGCGTATTCCCTACGTAACTTTGCCTATTTTGCTCGTTTTGATTGCTAGAATTTACTCGGCTTAGGTTGTGTTCCGTATCGTTCACACTTCTGATATTTAGATTCCGAACAGGTACAAAATGATCTGAATTATTCTTATTTTTACCTACTCCTGCTTGTTGACTCATAGCATGGTATTGAGTTTCATAGCATTGGACAAGCATTAATAAATGGTTGAAACTCATACACTGTGTAGAAAACAAGATCTGTTGTAACTTAAATGGGAGCAAATTTCGAATCGATGCTATTATTCTAGATTCCGATTGCAATGGATTAACGACTTTTAATTCGTTGTATGTATTTACAACAAATTCAACAACAGATTTATGCAAACGAGGATTGAAATGTTGATTTCTAATGGTGGCATCTCGATTTGCAAGCAAAAAGTCATTTTCATAATTGGCGATCAGTGCCGCCTTAAATTCCTCATATGTATTGATGTGATCACGTACTGCTTTAAACCATAAAGAACATGGTGGGAGTAATACATGAGGGATTAATTTCATATATTGTGATCTATCTATACACATTATATTGCATTCGTCCTGAAATTTTTCCAGGAAAGAAGTAGCGTTTTCATTACATTTACCACTGAATTTACTCATAGCCCGTATTTCACTCATCTTAACACTCAACTTTACCTTCCTTTTATCATTCCGTGTACTTATTGGCTGACAATTCCTATCCATGACGTGATGTGTCGTTGCACCATCCCTTTTCCGCCCATCTGTCCTCTTCGGATGAATTTCTTCCAAAATAATATCCTCATCAGACACAGGTGAAGGCGAAGTCATCTCTGGTGAGTGGGGAAACTCCAAGCGATCACTACCCATATTATTGTGGTATGTGTTGTCCTTAACCCGTAGCGTTCTAATTTCTTCCTGTAGAGTAGCTATCAATTGCGTATTTGCACGTATGTTGTTAGAATTATTGATGACCTGAATCTTTTGCTGTTGAACAGAAGATTCTATTACTTCTAAATCCTTTTTTACATCACTGATTTCTTGGCTCAGGTGATTGTGATTATCCTGGCATTCCTCAGATATTCCTTTTAACTTTTCCTCGAACTGCGAGGTGATATCGTTCATCGTCTGGATAATTAATTGTTTCGTTTCATCTGACTTCTGTTCCATTTGTCTGCTTAATTCTTCGCATTGCTTGTTGGATTCTTCGGACTTCTGTTCTATCGTCTGCTTTAATTCGGTAGACATCTGAATCAATTGTCGCTGTAAGGCTAGCAAGATTCGGTCTTCTGATGTCATTCCTGGTGCTACACTATGTTCACTGTCGTCACTATTATTGGATTCTTTCTCAATTGCCTCACCGTTCATTTTTCTTATAATTATTCTACCACTTCTTAGTCTGGTGAAATTTGTATTCATTAACTTGATTACAAAAGTAAATTCACCCTTACTTTGCTTCGGGATATGAATTTACAGCAAGTCCCGGATGAGGTAAACCAAAATTTTTAGCTAATCCCGGTGTGAAGGCACCAAAATTTTTATAACGACTCACCAAGGGCAGTCGTCAACCTGGTTCGATCGTTGATATATGAATCTCGAGTGGTAGCAATTGTTTGCATGTAAAAGTATCTTTAATAATTATATATACTATTATTCTCACCTTTTCTATAAGAATTATAAAGTCGATGAACGGTATCAAATGATTTATTAGTTGATACACTTTTATGTATTTTCATTCAAACTGTCATGCACACAGACATGATGATTCGGTATCCATAAACAATTACATAGCAACTAATTACATAACACTATCTATATCTCTTACAGATATTAAAAACATTCTTCTTTTGTTAATATTAAATTAACATTCTATTAAGTATAGTGCACATGTATGAGCACTTTCTGCCCAAGGTACAGGTAATTAATAATCTATCCAAAGTATTTCGTTATACCGGCTCCGATTTCAATGAAATTTTTCTAGCTGATAGAGGCCATATATGTATTATTTGTGATGACAGAAATTTTTACCATGGTGCAGGTTTTCTATTTTTTTATAATTTTTAAAAGTTGTGATGTGGTTATTAGAGATTACTGCAGAAGTCCCTTACTAACCTTTGTAAACAGAACGTTAATGAAAGAACAACCATGTAGATACATATAATGCCTAGGGGGAAGTTGTACGGTGGGTAAGACCTTGACGGAAGCCAACTTGAAATCTGCCATTTTGAATTAAGGTTAAGTTTTTTAAATGGGAATAGGGTAATATGATACATAATTTTGGGCTAGAATTTAATCAGGAAGACAATGGTGTAGCTAGTTTTGAGATACACCAATTTGGGGAAAAGTTACAGGCATTTAATTGTTCAATTACTACGTGCGAAAGTTCCTCACCTCCGCTTCTAACCCGCGTAATAATGATAATAAGTGGATAAAAGCTTCGATAATACATATTATGCCTCGAGTGAAGTGATAAGGTAAAGGTAACCTTGACGGCAGCCATATTGAAATCCGCCATTTTGAATTAAAGTGAAGTATGAAAAATGAAAACCATAGCATATGACACTTCAATGGTATGCTTATGTCTGTTCCATAGTTAACCAGTATGAATTTCGATCCATTATTCGACCCTTCAAATTGGTAACCAGTAACGTCCATTATTCGATCTTTCAAATTGGCAGCACTCCTAATTTTCACCACATGTTTTAATATTCCAACTGGTACTTTGCAATTGTTGTCATGGGTCATGTTTTCTAACATTTATTACATTTTTTAAGAGTTGTGATTTGTCAGTTCATGAATAGTGTTAGAATAAACATCCAGCAATCTTTCTGAATTTTGAAGATTTGCCATGTAATTATTTATTTCCTATACCTGCCCTTCAAAAACTCGTTTACTAACATGAATCATTGCACAACGAAAGAACTCCAACTTTGCATTCAGGTAATGCCGAAGACGTAGCTTGTATAGTAGATGAGACGAAAAATCAAATGATAATCCACTTCAAAAAGGAAAACGAAATATGATTGTTGTGTAAATCTAGGGTCTTTTGTTTTATATTTATTTATTTATTGTATATTTATTTATTTATTTTCTATAAAAAAAATTAAGCTAGTCAGACTAAAGTCATTCGTTTACTAGCGATTGTTGTCGATGATTCATTTTTGTAAGATTTATAATCAGTATTGATCGGGAACTCAATTATGTTACACGCCTTTATAACAAGTTACCTGTTTTGATATTGTGGTCATGGTACAAACAATGTTTTGGGAACAGTCATATTATGCCTCTTTGATATTATCTATCATTGCTACTGTTCCTTTAAAGTTGTTTTTATTAAAATATTTTATTGTTTGTCATTTGCGCAACCTGTATGCTACATGTTCTGTTAATTTTGTGTTCGTATAACACCAATTTGTTATAATTTCATTTGTATTTCTTTACGTCACATAGGTTCATAGGTGCTTCATGTGTTCTCGTTTAAAATAAATAATTACATTGCAAGTCTTCAAAATTCAGAAAGATTGCTGGATGCTTATCCCAACACTATTCACGAACTGACAAATCACAACTCTTAAAAAATGTAATAAATTTTAGAAAACATGAGCCATGGCAAAAATTGCTAAGTGCCAGTTGGAATCTTAAAACATGCGGTGAAAATTAGGAGTGCTGCCAATTTGAAGAATCGAATAATGGACGTTACTGGTTGCCAATTTGAAGGGTCGAATAATGGATCGAAATTCATACTGGTTAACTATGGAACAGAAATAAGCATACCATTGACTTTTTGAGAAAATTTGCTATTAAAATGAGGTGTCATATGCTATGGTTTTCATTTTTCATACTTCACTTTAATTCAAAATGGCGGATTTCAATATGGCTGCCGTCAAGGTTACCTTTACCTTATCACTTCACTCGAGGCATAATATGTATTATCGAAGCTTTTATCCACTTATTATCATTATTACGCGGGTTAGAAGCGGAGGTGAGGAACTTTCGCACGTAGTAATTGAACAATTAAATGCCTGTAACTTTTCCCCAAATTGGTGTATCTCAAAACTAGCTACACCATTGTCTTCCTGATTAAATTCTAGCCCAAAATTATGTATCATATTACCCTATTCCCATTTAAAAAACTTAACCTTAATTCAAAATGGCAGATTTCAAGTTGGCTTCCGTCAAGGTCTTACCCACCGTACAACTTCCCCCTAGGCATTATATGTATCTACATGGTTGTTCTTTCATTAACGTTCTGTTTACAAAGGTTAGTAAGGGACTTCTGCAGTAATCTCTAATAACCACATCACAACTTTTAAAAATTATAAAAAAAAATAGAAAACCTGCACCATGGTAAAAATTTCTGTCATCACAAATAATACATATATGTCCTCTATCAGCTAGAAAAATTTCATTGAAATCGGAGCCGGACAATTGGGTGATGTCCCTTGTGAGGTCAATAAGATTTGAATTATATTTTTGCGAGGGGCGCATTGTTATAGCATGTTATCTAACGCACAAAGGGATGTTCTGAATGGGGGCAGCTATGTGTATGTTTAGCCAATGGGGCCATTTGTATCTTCTAGGCTTTGCACTCTAACTCCAAATAATAATAATAACAATAATAATAATAATAATAATAATAATAATAATAATAATAATAATAATAATAATAATAATAATAATTATTATTATTATTATTATTATTATTATTATTATTATTATTATTATTATTATTATTATTATATAACTTTTGCCTCCTGGAAATAACCAGATGGTAAAGTTATGGTCGATACATTTTTGGAATTCGAAGGCATTTTAGAATGCTTGTCTATCATCTGGCTATCAGAAATAATTGATCACCATTTTCTCTACATATCTATAATTTTCTTACAGGGTAGAAACACCTCCTCGGAAGAGAGAGAGAGAAAAAAAGAGAGAGAGAAAGTGGCCGAACTTGGACTATTGAACGTGAGGACAGTATGTTTACATTCGCATTGACACCTGCTGTGAAAACGGTCCCTTCATATCTCTCGGGACGAAAACAGAAGAAAAGGGTGGGCGCGGATGCCTTACCCTCGTCAAACTTCTTGACAGGTGGACTTTAATACTTATATTAAAATATTATTTTTTAATTGGCGTATCAGATATGGTTGTGATTAAAACTATTAGAGTCGTTTCTTTTCAAGGAATAAAACAAAAAACAGTTGATCTTTCTACCATAATTGGTTCCAAAGTTAGACATATTATAATTTGTATAAAAAGAAACTAATTTATTTATTTTTTAATAATTTATTTCTGCTAAACTAGCAGACAAATATACAATTTAAGTATTTCAACTTGTTAACAAACTTCTGTAGAATGCTGCAAAATTTTTCTTTCCCATTAGAGATACCTAGTTCCTTAGAAACTGAGGAAATTCGGTAGCCATGTTCTCCCCATAAGGTCCAATATAAAAATTTTTGTGCCGAGAAAAGGTAGATCATCCCGTTAAATGACCTTGACACAACGCCATCGTTTGAGGAGGCTAATATGGCCCAGGCGCATTATGGTAACTAAATTCCATATTTAAAAGACCTATGCGCAAGGTCCTTCTTTGGGGCAGGCTACTATAATCCATGGACATTATGGTTACAAATATTCATATTTAAATTACTCCGTTCAATTCCCCATTAGGGACAGGCTAATATAGCACATGAGCACTATGGAGATAAAACTGCGTATTTGAAGGTCTTTGGCAAAATGCATTCATTTGAGGCAGGCTAATATGGTCCATCAGTATGAGGGAAACATAACTCCATATTTAAAAGACTTTGGTGCAGCTTCCTGACTTGGGAAAGACTAATATAGCCCATGGGCATTAAGAAAATTCTGCACTTAAGTGATCTTTTCACGCTTTCACTTGATATGGATTAATGTAGCCCATGAAACGTACGGAGACAAAGTTCTATATTTAAATGACTTCGGAACAATGGCCTAATTTTGGAAGGGGTTATGTTAAGTCATGAATGGTGTGCAGAAAAGACTACTTACTTAAATAGACTTAGCATAGACATAATGGGCCTTATGTAGAGTCGTTTTGATGTATGATTTGCGTCATACTAAAGACCTGACTACTGCAGGAAGCATATGTTAGTCGGTTCCTTTAGTATGTCACTAATCACGCGTCAGAACGACTCTGCATAAGGCCCAATATGGTGTAGTCAGTAAGCCACTCTGGCCACCTCCAACCCTGGTTCAACCAAATGACCATTTGACAGACTAGGTGAACCACATTTTGACGTGAGTAAAATGTGAGATACATCCTTTCCCCGTGGGGACTAGTCCTAAGCTGTACGGTTAGAAGATCACAGGCGTTATAAACTATGCATAATCGTGGATCTAAAGGAAAAGCTTTCTAATTTAAGGTTCTAGTTATTTACCATTCAAGATAAAGGATAATTTATGATGGTCAATAATTGTGAATGAATGAATGGAATGAGAATGTTGAAGGAATCGTGATAACCAGGGCCCGGATCTTGTTGACAAGTCAACTTTTTTCTGTTACGCATAGGACAAGGCAAGTTCAAATAAAAACATTATCCACCAACTCTTGGTTCTAAAAGTATATTTTTTAGGGTCAACTTTTGGTCACTTTTTGCCGGTTTGAAGTTTCAGGTCAATTTTTAATATTTTAAGGTAACTTTTAGGTCACTTATGGTCTTCTTATTCTTTTTCTTCTACATAAGGAAATCTTATAATGAAAACTGTTTACGGATTTAAAAACACGAAGTTAAATGATCTTTTTTCCTTCATTGTGATTGTTGGGGTAGAAAAAACTGCATTCCTAACAAGTTAATGAACACTAAGCTGTAGCTGGTTGACGAGGGCTGGGGGTTCGTAAGTGGCCAAAGTAGATGGTTGTAGGTTGTTTACCACAAAGGATATGACTACGTCAATAACTAAAAATAGATTATAAGACGTACAAAGATTTTAAAGAGTTTTTTTTATCTATTATTCTGGTGTGTACATTCTACACTTGCGAACTTTTATTCTTTAAGTGTGCTTCCTAGTTTCAACTTTAGAGTGAATTGATGCTTTCAGTATGTAGCATGCCGAGGCTTAAACTATCTACAACTTCTCATTTAAGACAGATTGTTTCTGAATTTGGTGTGGATGTATTTACTACTGACGGTACAATATTACTTTGCAAGGTATGTGAAGTAAAAGTGGCAGCAGAGAAAAGATACACTGTGCAAAAGCATATCAGAAGCGAAAAACATTTACGCGCAGTTGAAAACAAATATAAAACCAAGTGTTTGCAGTTGTTACTTGTGGAGAGTGCTTCGAATAGTAAAGGCAAATCCTCAGTTTTCAAAAGAGTTGTGTGAAGTTTTGGTGTCTTCAAATATTCCTCTTTGGAAACTCAATAATGTGAAATTGCGGGATTTCCTGGAGCGTCGTACAGGTTCCAGACGAAACGAATCTTAGGAAAAATTACAAAGTGTAACGAGGACACAATAAGAAAAATAAGAGAAATAAGAAAAATATAAGAAAAATAAGAGAGGAACTTTGGACTCAGAAAATTTTTGTTTCTATAGACAGACTAGTGATGTGAAGGGACGCTATATAGACAATATTATTGTTGGGGCAATGAAAGCCGACGAACCTAGCAAAATATGTTTGCTAACTGGTGAAGTGTTAGAATCTGTCAACCATTTTACAATATGTAGACTTTTCGATAAATTGATATCCCTACTTTGGCCTGAAGGTGTCCAGCATGACCATGTTGTTTTTATATCAGATGCTGCTCCGTATGTAATTAAGGCTGCTAATTCTATAAAATCGTAACAATGTTTACAGTTATCAACTGCAATGCTGAATAAAGTATGAGCTAAATTTTCTGACGATTGCAAAGTTCCTGAGTTAGTTTGTTGTATCACAGCTTATAAAATGTTTATATGTTACTTAACTGGATATAGGCCTATATATCTGTAATGCAAATATGAAGTGCTTAGGTATTTACTAAATTGGTCAAAGTTTAGTTTTAATATTATTGCTTTTTTCTAAAACCAAAGACTGCAACTAACTGAAACAAAACTTTTGAAAATGAGTGCAAATGGTAATTAAAATCCAATAGATATTTTAAAAAATGCCAATGTTTTAATGAAATAAACGTTTTAAAAGCTGCAAGTTTTAAGGTCAACTTTTGTGAATTTTAGGGTCATTTTACAGGAATTTTAGTGTCATTTTATAGGTCACTTTTTAGAAAATTTTAGGTCAACAAAATCCGGGCCCTGGTGATAACTCTCTGCAAACCTCGAACACGATGTCGATCATAAACTCAAAATCCTGGGATTGAACTAGGGACCTCTTACAAGAAAGAGTGAGCGCTCCACCATTGACAATCTATTCCCCTTTTCCTAGCGCAGCTCTAACATAACCACCTCCTTTTCCATAATTTTTGTAAAGATTTTGATTACTATAACCACCACCGTGTAGGAAAAAAATCAGCACATAACTCTACCAGGTATATAACGTTGCTACGTTAAACCTGTGCAAGGATTAACCTTTTCCGTTTTGTTGTCTTTTTGAACTTCTCTAGCACTATGTTACTCTGATTGGCAAATGACCCTGTGATTATCTCACTTTCTTATATATATATTGTTTTAACTAATTATTGAGTAGAAAACCTTGTTCCTAGCTTTTAAAGTGGATTATGACAAAATTTGAGGCGAGAAATAACTTATTTTCTACTACGGAAGAACTCCATGTGCTAACTGCCGGAACCCTCTTATATATTGTCCATTCCTACTGGAGAAAAGACTGGAAACACGAACATGGTTTGTTCGTTCTTTGATATATGAGACGTCCCATGGAAGTAACTGGTGTCCTTCCAGCAAATTAAAGGAAGGTGACAAATGAGTAGCCGGTGGATTCATTTATCTAAACCCATGGCGCTAGAAAGCTGCTACAAATCCCTGGTTGGTCGCTAATATGAGAAGCTTCAGAAAAGATATGCGCTTTCTTTCTTTCTTTCTTTTTATAAGAGCATCGTACATTCGTCGGATGATAATAGATTTTTGTAATAAATTCGTGGTCAAATCTGTAGCCCAAAAGGAGATGAGATTCTGAGCACAAGAAAATCTCCTCTACCTTTCGAACTAAAAATATCAGAAAATTCATATTTCCATTTACATTCCCAAAAGAATTATTTTTTCTTTAACGTCCAATGACTATGCGCTTTGACAGGAACGGAAGCTACTCTGAAGTAATAAAAGTAGAATTCGAAAGTGGTTGTGAACTTCGATATGTTCAAAAAGGATTTTTTTGAACGATTAAATAAAAATATTGGACCGCTAAGGGATTACAGGTCTTTTCATTAAAGTAGTGGTTCTCTACCTAATTCTTATCACGATCCGCATTTTATCATATCCTCTTTCCAGCGACCCTCTTATAATTTCTGGTTTGTAATAAGCTTATTTGGGATTTTTAATAAACCTATGGCGGAGATCTCAAACTATCTATCAATTTTTATAATAGTAGAATCCATTTCTTGTATATAGTGAACACAGTAACTTCCATAAAGGTGAATGGATTAAAACCAAATTTGGCCACTTCATTCATCTTTTGCTTATCTTCGCGACTCCCAGGAAACCTTTTCACGATCCCCAGGTTGAGAAACCCTGCATTAAAGTAAAATATTAAAAGACAGCAAAGAATTCTATTGGTTGGTTCTTTTTGAGTTTGACGTTACTTTTAACTTCGAGGTTATATGAGATAAGGTCCTATATCTTAACATTGGATTGGAGTCATATAAGATAATCCGCGGCAATTGTTATAAACCTTTTTACTCACAATTATTTTTAATGATACTGTCCCAATATCCACTGAACATTATTCTAAGTTTAAAATGTGAAATCCTTTACGTGTTTGTCGACGTAAATTCTGAATATGACATATTTTTCTTTTTTTCTCCCCTAAAAGCCATTAAATTTTCCTTTTTCTCTTAAATATTTGGTAATCCAAGGTAGGGTTTCTCAACCTGGGGGTCGCGAAGATAAGTTGAAGAGATCAATATAATTAGAATCTAGTATAGGGAGATATGTTTAAAACATTATTTTGAATTTTGTTCTGATAGGAATATTTTTATTTTTATAACATACTGTTAAGAACAACAAAAATAGGTCTACTAAACATCTTCAATAGGTGCAGAGTTGTTTAAAAATAAATTTAAATGAAAGAGATACGATACGAAACTAATAAGAACTGCATATTGAAATACCTGAAAAATACAAATACAACAAAACCTGCATATTGATGTACAATTAAAATTGAAAACACTAATCTGCAATAGATGTATTGCGTTTGTTGATAAATCAACAATGGACAAATTATTCTATCGGCAATAAAAGGGATTGCTTTTGTTTAGGACCCTTTGTTGTTCTTTGCAGTATTGTACACGTATATGGTGAGCAAATAGTCTTTTTCCCAGCAAGCTGGCCACAATGAAGGTATATTTTTGATGTGGGGTTTTACAGTTTTTGGTGATACTGAACACATACACAATAAAGTACCAAATTCAGAACAATATGAGGTATTGATAACTCAAAATGGCGGCCTCTCGAAAATTAAAATACTCAATAACTTTTTTTAAAAAAAAAACAACTGTCTGTTTTTTGTAAACAAAAATTACAAACCACTTTTTTTTTATCATATGACCCAAAATTAAGTTAGTTATGAAGTTTTAAAATTTTCAAACGGGCTCCATTTTGAAACAGTATGACGGGTCGGATTCGATATTTACAATATGAATGAATTGACCATATTTGGTTTCAATCTATTCACTTTTAGGGAGGTTACTGTATCCACTATATACAGGAGACGGATTCTACTATTATAGAAATAGATGGATATCGTGAGATCTCCGCAATAGGTATATTAAAAATCCCACACAAGCTTATACAAACTAGAAATTATAAAGGAATCGCTGGCAAGAGGATGTGAGAAAAAGGGGTTCGTGACAGTAATTACGTTGAGAACCACTGCCCTAGAGTTATCGCCAGGGGAAGAAAAAGTTGTTTTCGTTTGGTGAAGTTTATTAAAAAAAAGAAGAAAAAAACTGTAGTATGGATGGAAGTACAGAAAACTACATTCTTTTTAATTTACCGAAAAGTATATTCAAATTCTCCTTCCATTCTGAAGTTATCTACGAAACTGTAATTTCATTAAACGGAAAGAATTTTTGTCTCCCACATAGCACAAGTAGGTCCACGGGATGTCCGAGACTAAGCCCGCAAAGGACGACGGGACATCCCGGGATTATCCAAATGTACTCCCGGGATATCCACAGGATTTCAGCGGGAGATCCAGATGTCCGCTAATATCCAGGGATACGGGATATTCAACGGGACCACGAAGGGATGTCTATTGGGTTTCCCTCGGATCTCCTGTCCCATCTGGGACGTCCAGTGGACATCCTACATGGGAATCCTTCAGGACGTCCCATGCAGGACGTCCATGGGATGTCTTCTCATTGTCCCGATAATCCCGGGAACCGAATGGGATGATTGGGACCAAAATGGAACATCCCAGGGACGTAGTGTGCTATGTGGGCTCTGACTATGAAGAATATGTTGCAACAGCATATTCTTATTACCAACAAATGATATACTTTTTAGTGCTTTTAAAGTTTCTCTTCGGTTTTCTTCTAAAGTACGCACGAAAATGTACTCCTCAGGTTCAGCGTTCGAAATCCGGGGGAAAGTTAGAGAAAATTCTACACTTAATATTTGTTTCTGAACAAAAAAGGAAAAAAGCTGTCATCACTAAAAAATTCTATGACTGAATAAAAAGTGATATTGTAATTAAAATATTGGACAAAAGTTTGCAAATTAATTACAGTAACACATTTGAGTTTCAGATTAAATTAATGGGAGAGCTAGTGGTTGTGTGGTTTCCCTTAATCTTACATATTACGCATGTCAACCCTCTTATGTCGAAACGATGTCATTGTTTTATACTGAATGTGATTACACGATCGACACATGCTTCATCCTGGAACAACATTAAAATAAAGGAAAGTATAGGGTATTAGGGTATTGGCAAATAATAGCACGTTGAGTGATACTATGATAAAAAATAAATAGTTTTTATTTTATTTTATTTTATTTTATTTTATTTTATTTTATTTTATTTATTTATTTATTTATTTATTTATTTATTTATTTATTTATTTGTCATAGAGAAAGATGAATCTTTATAACATGACATAAATTAAAGGGACAATTAATTGAAAAAAAATGAATTCTTTCAGTTTAACGTCCCATAGTTATGCTCTTTATGCTAAAGGAGACGATGATTAAAACAAGTGAACAACATAGATTTCAACAACATTTCATTTAAACACCACGAGCTAAAAGGCATACTAGTTTTTAACAAACTACTTTAACATATATCGTTGCATGTTTATATAACTGTGCTTACGGTTGTGGCCCTGGAAACAACCTATCTTCGAAATTGCAACTATTCACTACTATTCAAGACATGTATTACAAATTTATCAAGCACCTGTTGTACGCTTATCCCTAACAATCAATCACCTGTTGCTGGCTACCAACTATTCTGCGAGAGCAAGGAACTTGTAAATTATTATGGAAGTTATTGCTAGGGGTATGCAGATAAATACTTTACTTCATTATTTTGGAAGTTCCTTATTGATTCGTAACAGTCTCTTCTTTGGGTAGTTGGTGGCCACGTGGTGTCATAAATATAAGTTATCATCAGTTACATCTGTTCTACAATAACAACAGAACGTTGAGAAGTTAGCTTAAATATAATTGATAGGGAATTTTGCAAAGTAACAACTTCACTATGCAATTCTATACGTACACAAGTGATTATCCAAACAACAGAAACACCAAGTCACTTCAACACCTGGTATTACGTAGTGAGTTAGTTACTCTAATTACGACTGTCTTGTGTAGCTAATATATTGAGTTGTAATGAATACCCAGTGGCAGGCCCGTAGCCAGCCCAAAAATGTATGGGGCCGCGACTGAAGTTAGGGGGGTCCCGATCCAACCATATTATAGTTCATTTGCAAGTCTACCGTGAAAATTTTAGGGGGACCAGCAAAAATTTAGGGGGGGGCGGCCCCCTAGACCTCCCTGGAAACGGGCCTGCCTAGTGGTAGTGAGATATGGATTCATTTGTGCAACAGGCAAGGCGCTGGCAGCGAAACATTGGAGAAATTTCTGTTCTTAAAGATGCAAATTGTGGGCATGGGTTGGTTGGAAAGAAGTGTATTGAGGGCTGCTAGTGTATTAGTAGTATCAAAAGGTACAGTGTCCTAGGTGATAATTGGTTATGGGTAACTCAAGACAGACATTATATGACAAAAAGATTGAGAGATAGCCAAATATGAGATGTTGTGAGAGGTAATCAAATACTAAAGAGGTTGCCACATAGAACCGTAATGCTAGGGCAGTACAACTGACTGCAGCACTGAACCAGCAACTGGAACGAACTTGTCTCTACAATCACATTTTAGCAAGAGTTGCGTAACCTCAACATTCGTGGTTGGATTGCTATTTCAAAATCTCTAATTAATACCGGCAATGCGTAAAAACAAGTATCAGCATCAGGAGTACACCGAGTTTATTCCCTATGACGTGATATTTTCTCAATTATTATCGAAACCGGAAGTTGCAGTAGATATCTACCACTTCTTCCAGTTTCAGTAGAGAGATTAAGAGTAGAGTTGGAATATACTATAGCGACACAAAATTTTAGTAGCCGTTTAATAGAAATCATTGTGTGTCCTACCTGTAGCATACAAGATATGAAGGGGATATTCCAGTTCCACCTACATCTGGCCTAGCATACCCTACGTGACATGTTCAAGTGCCGTGCCAATGCAAGCTCGCAATTTCTACAGGTAACGCAATGGGATCATTTAGACCACATCTTTCACCCCCCCCCCCAAAAAAAAATCAAGTAGAGTTATGTCCGAAGATTTTGGATTTCAGGACTGGGTCCTCCTCGACCAATTCAACGACCTGGAAATGTCTTGCTCAAAGCCTTCCTAACGATCGCAACC